>NW_010205080.1:82207-115662 GCF_000695765.1 Mesitornis unicolor | reverse complement strand
AGCAGGAACATGTTTAAAACCCCCTCTAGCTTTTCAGTGGCATATTTTCTTGTGTATCTATTTTAACTGAAATTGAATTATATTGCTTGGAGAAACCTTTTCTCTCCTAATGCATGCAACTTGAAGAAAATCAAAGGAAAAATATGCTTTTATTTATTTTTACATATGGGATTGTTATGATTCATTAGCACAGAAAGTGGACGAGCACTGTGGGGTTACGTTTGATGTGACAATTGTAAAATATGTGAATTGTTAGAGATGGAACTTCTGATTGTATAAGGCTGCAATGCTTCACTGAGATCTGTTCTGTTGGGTTGATAGAGGGAGCTGGATTTTCTGATATATGAGGAGTTTTCAAAGGGTTTTTTCCTAGAAAATAGACTAAATTTAGCAGCGTAAAGGTCAGGCATTTAGTCTAACCTACCAGCCCAAACTCAGTCATCCCAGCCTAAACAGTTATCAGAACAGGTGGGATAAGAAATCATCTGGGAATTTTTCTATATGTTGCATGTATATAAAAAGAGACTAAATTTTATGTGAACATAGACATGGTACCTTGGACAACCTTTATTGTCCAAAGTTAATAGTTGGAGAGAAATATAGTCCTAATTCAAGGCAAAAAATCCCTTCTCTAGGAAAATTCTTTGGCTAGGCTTTAATTTATCAGGAGCTTAAAAGGCAGTGGCTTTTAAGCAGAGTAAATGAATGCGTTGCTGAAGGTGTTTCCACATTCGAGCCCAAAAAAAGAAGATGTATATGCTGCTGGAATGAAGCTTGACTAATAGACAAATACTATTAAATGTAAGCTCCAGGTTGTTTTCTGGGAAGACTCTTTTACCCATGAGTTTGAATTCTGTGCTTTAGCTTGAATTTGCAGCCTTGTTGAAGGTTCACTCTATTCCATACCTTCACCAGCTCAGCGGACATAAGGAAAAAGCTGGCAGGTACAGCTCATTAGGCAACGGAGGATGGAAATTGGGAACGCGGAAGCCAAAATACTAAGGTTCTGTCTGTGAAGTCACAGAAGATTTTTAGGGGTTTGGTATTTTATTCTCTGTGGGGTCATAGGCCTTTCTCCAGACAGATTTCTCTGGAAACTGGGAAAGCGTTCATGCCTGTCTTCATTATGCCTCCGCCGTGACTTTGTGAGGAAGATGGGCCTCCCAGAAGTAGAAGAAAATGTATTGTTAAAGACTTTTACAGCAGCTTCTCCATTTTCTTCATAATCAGCTTTGCCTCATCACCAAAATGCCCTGCATGCTCTTTTCACTCATGCATGTGTGTGTTTGTGGAAATTGTTTGGATTTTTGTGTCCTTCATCCTTTGGGAGGTTAACAGCTCCAGAAGAGGAGGGTGTTTGCAGCAGCCTAGCTGTAATCCCACTGAGCTTAACTTAACTCCTAACGCAGACCAGCTGGGACTCAGATCTGCAGTTTTAGAAAACATGGTGGGAATTGCAGACCTTCAGCCATTCCTTTACGCATCAAGGGGAGAAATAATTGCAGGAGAACCCCTGAGCTCGGGCATCAGATGGAGAGGGGAAAAAAATCAAAACAAGTTAAAAATATCTTCTGCAAATAAAACTACAGACCAGCAGAAAAGCTGAAAAAGCTGAGTTCCTCATCAGGGATTCTTACTATCATTTTTATTTATTGCTTTTGACACCTGGTCTATCATGTCAGGAGTTCTTCTGGCTCTTCAGCCTCCTGACAGATGCAGTGTGCAGCAAATGCCTTCGCAATGCATCTGCCTCTGTCTTAGCAACAGGCTCAGGATGCAACCAAATCCCACTGTGATCAGGGATGGACAAGTTGAAGGATGGATAAGATGGATGCAGTGATGGCTGCTGAGAGGATGAGGCTGAAACCTGTGTCTAGGAGACTTAAAAGACTGGCTCTAGCAAATAAAATATGCACAGCCAGTGGATCAGATAATGTCAGTTCAAATCTTATTTATCTCATCAGTAGCAGCTCTGCGAGTTTGTTGCCTTCACTTTTTTTACTATATTTTGTTCGGGATGTCTCTCATTAACCTGCTTTTCTCTGGATTTGTTTGTGCCTCACTTTGGCAGCTGGCCAGTAGAAAACAGCGCTTTAATTCCACAGACTGTAGATTGTGTCCTAGTTATTAAACCATATTTATTTCTCCATTTCCAGAGTTTTGTTTTAGGCTTGAGGTTTTTTCCTCTCCTAACTCTGATTTTCTTTTTTTTTTAATTATTTTTTTTTCAGTTCCATGTTATTTTGCTTGTCTTGTTCCTACCAAAGAAAGAAGTGTAGAGATTTTAACTCTTGGGGTGCCAGAAACCAAACTGATTTTTCACATGGCATGGTTCAAAGGCCAGATGTTGCTCTGGAAAAGGTCCTGGACAGTGTGGAGCCTGCTTTCACATGCCCATCTTTTCTTGAACTCTCACGGAAAACCTCAAATACAAGCTATCTAAACTTCAGTATTGTAAATCTTCCCCTCTCCCAAGCAGAAACCATTTTTGAAAACACAGACTCACAGTTCTGCATCTTGGAGTTTGAAAGAGAGTTTAGGCATCTGTGTCCTTATTTTAAATAGCCCTTGTGCCTGCTGGAGCACGGACTCGCAGATAGGAGCAGCAGAGCTGAATAATCCACATTCAGAGTTGGGCTCGGTCCAAGTTACCACTGTGAGAATTCTGGTTGCACAGCTCAGGCAGAACATCTCAGCAGTGCTGGTGAAAGGGGCTTTCATGCCGCAAGCTTCACCAGGACCCAGAGATGCCCTTCCTCACCCAGAGCTTGGTATGGGACAGGTCTGAAACTAAACGCGACCCGTGACGAAGGCAGATAATCCTGACTTACTTATAACAAGACCTTCATGGAAATATAAGGAGACATGTTTTATCACAGGATATAATCAGAAAAATCTTTTTTAAATTGCCCATTTCTCCACTGAATATCATCCAAATGCTGTAATTATGCAATATCTGAACCATCTTTTCACTTCTCCTACTAGCAAGAAAAGGTATCAAGGCATTGTGTCTCATCCAGTGATGTCTCTTTTCTCCATGGAAGTGCTAAGATGGCTCATTCAGTCAAGAGATATTACTCAGAGGTTCACAATCCATCAACTTGGCATAGAGAAGATGGATGGCAGATTCTTTTTAAAGACATGTTAGTTTACACAAGTTCTCCGAGAACTGTATTTCAGATCAACCCATTCAAAAAAAGACAGGAATTGTCAGAGACAAAAGTAGCGCTCCAATTTTCCCTATCACAAAGTGTAGCTAACATTTCTAGCACAGCTGCTATCCTAATTAAAGCCTAGGGTGTTTTAAAGCACAGGCAGAAAAATAACATTACATGCTATTTCCAGTTTCCACTATGTAGTCTCCGCTGAACACTTCCCAATCCTATGAGAAAGAAGAAACACAGAGGGATTTGGGCCCAGACATTAGATATGTTTAGGCTCTTAAGTCTCCATTGAAATGGTTTCAGTGAGGATCCAGGATGGAGGAAATCAGAAGCTCCAGAAATGTCATTTATGGGCCAGAAAAAGGTTTCAGTCTAAGGCCTAACTCCACCTCCTATAAATTCCTTCTGCATTTTATGAAATATTTGTATTTGGTGGCCTTTCACTTGCATTCCTTTTCACTTTCATTCTGAAGTTCACTCTGAAACCAGCATAAGCCAAGCCAAGGAATTATCGGTGTCCCTTCCACAGAGCCAATGTGGGAACCAGATGGCGCGTAGCTCTTGGGCTGCCAGGGCGTACAACGTTGAATTTCAATGTCAATGAGCAGCAAAATGACTGAGGGCTCATCCACACACACAGTTGATTCACTGCTCTGAAGACTTCTAAACTGAACTGTCACAAGCACTTAGTGCAGAACTACTTCTGGGACTTCAAGATAGCTGCATATTTCACACTCATACCTTGAGCAAACCTGAATGCAGACTGTCTCGAATCCGGTACCTGCATGTGTTTAGTAGGCCACATTTTACATAACAAGTTTTCAGCTGTTGTCTATATAACAGGCTAGCCTTTTTTCAAGTATGCTTTTTGTTTGTTTCTGGTTTTTTTTTAAAATTCTTTTTCCCTTGCTAGTTCTAATAGCATTTTTGAAGCATATACAATATTGTCATACAGTTCCTAGTTATTTGCTTTGTCCACTTTAAATCTCTTTAGCCAAATGCTTGGGTTCTTCATAGCTTTCACTGTGAAATCAGCTCTGTGTCTGTGTGGTTTGGATGTTATTTCATTTGCATGTAGCAAGTGTAATCAAGTCTATGTCACTTGCATCTAAACATCTCTCTGACTTTTAATTCTATAAGCGAATTCTCTTTATCTGTCAAGATGATGAGGTCTAATACCATTTTCCCTCCTGTTGGATAAAACACTTTTAAAGTTAAGGAACTGTCATCTTCCTTTTAAAAAAAAAAAAAAAAAAAGGATGTTTTAGCTCTAGCAGCATGAGATCTCCTTTATGTGCCATTCAGATTAAAATATTTTTCTTCCTACCTATAATGTAGTGATGTTTAAAGAGGCAGACAAGAAATTAAGTCACTCTCTGGTCTGCAATAGGTAGCAGTCAGGACCTGCTTTGGCCTTTATTTGTGGGAACATCAGTTCAGATTGGTTGCTTCTGAGTTCTCAGACTCAGAAACATGCAATGCCATTTTTGACATAAGAATGCAGCCCTCCTATTTTTATTTGCCCAGTTTCACTTGCTGAACAGATTGTAACCAGTGCTTTTAACATTCCAGTCAGGCAAACCTTCCCATCAGGTTTCAGTAACACCAAAGTAGGTCGTATTTATGCTCACATGTCAGCAATACCTATTCCTTCTTTACTACCCAGAATGTTCACATCAGTGTACAGGCAATTAAAGATTTTCTATTCCTTCAAGTCTCTTGGTACCTCAATTAATCTGGTTCTCAACATCTTGATTTTGTGTTAAATTAGCGCTCCCTGTCCCTTCTCCTCACGCTCCCCTCTGCTATCAGTGCAATGCTCTTCTGCACCCTGCCTGCCCCACACAGCCCCTCCTCACACTTCCCTGCTACTGAAATAGATTTTCACCAAACAGCACAGCCTCGTGTTTGCAGAGTATGACCAATATTCCAAAAAAATAGCAGCTTCTAGCCTACACAATTCCACTACAATTTCACTTCCAGAATTTTCTGCATTCTGTCTCTAAAAGGAAGAGGGCTGCCCAAGAAGATGACTTGGGCTTGCTTCTTCTTCAGCTGCCTCTCTTGACCTGAGCGTGTGTCCAGACTTGTCTGTAACAAGGGAGGTTCTACATAAAACTGAGTTACTTACACTAAGACATATTGCTCTTACCGAAAACTCACCTAATGGGTTCAAGAATCTTATGAATTCTCATCTATTTTTGTGTTTGTTTTGTTCAGGAATAACCAAACCAGCACATCAGCCTTTGGACAGTTTTCCTCTCATTTCTTGAGAGAGAAGCTCAGAAAGGATCTCTCTTCTCTTTGGCTGCTGGCTTTTTCTTCCTCCAACACCCCTCTTTCTTTTTTTAATAGACATACACAATTTTCTTTTCATCTATGCTGTGAGTACATTCTCAGTCCCATGTAGATCCCTATTCCCATCTACTAATTGGATCATCAGAGATAATTTCCTACATAACAGCCTAAGAGACTAGAAACAACCAAACATTTCCAGTTAAATGAAAAATATTCTGTTTTCCTTCTGTTTGGGGTGCTCATTCTCACAAAACTAGTCATGTACATTGTCACCTTTTTTGGTGCTGGTGGTTAGTGAGTGTCTGACAGGGCAATACTGGTTTCAGCTCTTCTGCTAAGCTTAAGGGAGTTTGTGCAATATAACTATGATCTGTGTTAGTATTGCATTAGCAGAGCATCTGCAGTCCCACAGTGCCCTAAGCATTGTAGAGATGCTGCAGAGAAGGGAAACCATTCCTGGTGCTTGGCAGACCCAGTGTCATCATGTCCTCAGGGTGCTTGCCTCACTGCCACCACTGTCCCCTCACTTCAGAGTTGTCCCTAGTCCCCGTGAACTCTGTCAGGATGAGCACATTCAGGTTCATTTATGCAGGGGCAAGACACCAGTACCAAACCCAGCAAAAGGCGAGGTCCAGTCCGCAGCAAGGTGCTGACTCACCCAAGGCTTTCCAGTGACAGATGCTTTCCTTAAAAAAAAAAAAAAAAGTACTTTTAAGAGAAGATAAATAATGAACTTAAAGCCACATTTCTACAGCTCAATGGTGACATCCAGTGACTGGCTCAGTTATTCCCAGGTGTGCATTCTGCAGGGACAGGCCAGCCCTGTTTCTTGGCTCCAAGAGCGGCTCACACATCTCTGGCAATCACATCATGTTCATAGTGGAAAATACTTTAAAACAAAAACCCTGTTTAGATTTGCATAATCACTTAATTGCAGAGCCTCACATCTCTTTTCTTCCCGTTGAGCAGCCCTCAGTGCAGCAAATGACATGTCCATAAGCTCGGCTCGCAGTCCTAACATACCTCAAAAGGGTTTTTAGCTCCAGTGATGAAGGAATTCCAATCTTTTAGCTTGAATTTTATGAACAGCAGCTGTTTGTCTTCCTTGTGACCTGAAGTGATCTGAAATCTTTTATAACCCCGGTCTGGAAGTTATTCTTGTGCAGTTACACCATGCCTGCCTGGGGGTGCGGGGTTTGGTGGTGCTTTCCTGGGCTGTGTGGGCAGAGATACTGGGGGAGTATAGGCAGGGAAAAGGGGTGACACGTTGGAAAGGAACAAAAAAAAAAGGACAGAAAAAGAAAAGGAAAAAAGGAAAAAAAAAGGAGAAAAAAAGGAACAAAAAACTTATGGTGGGAAAGCTAGAAAAAGACTCAAAAAGAAGCTGAAGGGAGGAGTGGAGATAAGGCAGAAGGAAAAGCTGTCCCAGTCTCAGAGAGAAATCATGCCATTAAAGGATCTCAGTACAGTGGAGATGGCATGTACTGAATATAGTCTGTCAGTGCAGCAGCACCCGGCTTTCCACAGTGATAAATGTCATATGCCTGTGCTGACACTTGATAAAGGTTCTGTCTATCAGCGGTGCCAGTCAGCAGGGCCAGCTGGCTCGAGCTTAACCTTCATCACTGCTCTTTCAAAGAGAAATCCCAGAATTTTCCTCTACTTCACCACTCCCTCCTCAGAGATGCTTCCCGTTTTCCCAGCCCATTCGCCCTGCTCACCTCAGTGCTTTCTGGTACTCGGTTTAAAAAAAGACCACAAGCAGCAGAAATAAAACTGTCTGACTTAGCCAGCCAAGGAGAAGTGGTCTGGGGCTGGACTCAACCATGTAAGGCTCTCAAGTTGGATGGAAGACATGGAAAATCGTGGAAATGTTAAAATAATAGAAAAATAATGACCAAAAAGAATTATCTCACTCTTCAAGCTCGGCTTGCAGCTAGTGAGTCAGTCAATGTTAAAAGATGTGTGCTGATTTACACCAAAAGGATTTGGCCCTGTGCATCATATACCCATGAAGGGAGACACAGGTGGTGCCACAGGCACTGAAGGGCCAAATCAACTGAAGTGTCATTATATACTTATATATACTTTGGATTTAGCTCCGAGAGCACTGGGAAGTAACCGGAGGCACAACACTTCTCATGGGAAGGCCAAAGCATCCTTTAAAAACGCAAAGAGACTTTAAGGCTTGTAGCCATAATTGGAAAGTGCAGACTGGTCACATCGTTAGCTTCATTTTAGAGGTTAAATCAAAAAGAGAAGGTTATTTGTAGTAGGTGAAAAGTCAGCAAAATGCCCTAGTGCAAAAATAATAAGCAGCTGGACACCCTGGAATAAAAAACAGGCAGAAAACATCTCGGTTGCACAACAAAATGAACCAACACAAACCACCTGAATTGCGGCTATTCAGGAAGTGAATTATTCAGAAAGACTGAAGGATAAGAATAAATCACACATTAGCACATCAGGTTAATATGGCAGCAAATAACAGGAGAACAGGGTTATTTAGGATATATATAAATTCTTGTCAAGAGAGGTCATTTTTTTTCCTCCCTCTGGGCTCAATGAGACAAACATTCAGTCAGTTCTGAGTATCTCAGCATAAACAGCATATTGACAACTTGGAGGGAGCTCAAAGAACATCTTCAGAGATGATTTAGGGACAAGACGGATTGATTTACATGGTAAGATTTTATGATCTAAGTGGAATAGATTCATCTCCACTATAATTCTATTGATGTCAAAGGGCCAAATTTTGCCCTCAATTACAACAGTGTAGATGTGGCAAAACTTCACTGGAGTAAAAATATAAGGTCATCATCAGGGAAAAAAAATAAAAATCGAAAAGGAATATCTATTAGACTCCGGACATATCTCTGTGGAGAAATAGAAGAAGCTCCAGTGCTTGTGACATTTTAAATTAACCAAGATAATAGTATTGAATAATATTATACAGAGACCTGCAGTGACAAGGGAAATAAAAATACGTAAGTGCTGTTTTCCCATATTTTTATTATTATGATGATTGCTGTTATATGAAAGGAGGAATCCACATCTGAAATTAACTTTCTATTGGCCTTTTAAAACATAATATGTTTTAATACAGACAAAAAACATCAGGGGAAAATCTGTCTTTAGAAGAGCCAAAGAAAATAAAGAGAGTTTTTAAAGTAGGTTAGGGAAAAAGGAAAACTTAGCAATAGTATCAGCCCATTACAAGATACTATGGCTGGTGATGATAAAGCAGAGATGACAAACTGTTAATAACGATTGAAAAAAGGCAGTTCTATTCAATAACAGTTTATATACTGCAGTGTAAAGAGATGGCTCTGAGGAAAGGTTTTAGAGGAAGCCTGAGGTAAGTTTCAGGTTGATCTGTAATTTGAAGAATGACGTTGATATAGTCCTCACTACTGGAATCGGAATCTTACCAGTAGTTGTATGCTGCAGTAGGGAAGAACTATTACTCCTTCACTTTTATCTCTAAGACAAAAATAATGTCTGTAACAGAAAAAAAGCTGGTGATTTTGGAAGAAAGGAGAGGACCTGAACAGGTTTCAGAGTTTTTATGTCTAGGTTGAGAAATAAATCAAGGCAGCTAATGTGCACAGAGTGTGTGGAGGAAGTCAGGCACGAGAACAGCCATGTCCATCGCAACACAGATCTGGAAGATAAAAGGGATCAAAATTCAAGCAAAAAGCACACTGCTTTAAAGCAGCTCTGAGTCTGAGTGTTGTGTCTGACTGCAAGGGCAACACCTCTTCCAGAGAGAGAAACCAGGAGCACTAAGTGCACAGTCCTGTAGGTACATGAGCTGTTGTTCCTCCCTACCCCCTCAAATTATTCTCCAGGACTGTAAAACAGGGTTATGAATGGTTACGGGGACCCCCTGCCCTGGCCAGGGGCTGATAAGAAAGATCGATAAAAAGAAGTTCTAAAAAAAAAAATAACAAAGAGTGTAATAACTGAAGAAAAAAATCTTTTAAGGAAGAGTGGAATGAAAAAGGAGGGTAAGGATGAGAAGGCCATGGTTACAAGGAATGGAGATGTGAACAGAGCATGGATAAATCAGTTACAAGACTTGCAAAAATGACCAACCAAGGAACTGATTTTACTGTGACACCAGCCTTTGAAAAAAATGCTGTATGGGATTACTAGTTACTCTGGATTGGTAATTTATCCTGACATAAGTGCAGTGAAAATAATGGAAGAGCTAATAGAAGAGCCAATTAATAAAGAATTAAGGGATAGGAATAGAATTAATGACTGTCAACATGATTTTATGGAAAATAGGTTTTATCAAATAAACCTGATTTAATTATTTGGGGAGATTCCAAGTTGGACTGATAATCACATTGATGGACTTGGCTTTAGTAAAGCCTTTGACTCAGTATTGTAAAATGTTTTGATTTTAAAAGTTAGAGCTACATTAACACAAAATACATTAAACAGATTAAAAACTGACTAACTTTGTGAGTTCAGCAAGTACTAATTAATGGGGCTTTATCATAAGCTTTTTTTCCTTGGTGAATTTTGCGAGATAAATGTCTCTACAGCTGGTACTATACAATGCTGCTAGCAAAGAACCCCAAATTAATATACAATATACAATCACTGATGCTAAAATGTGTCAATGCAACAAAGTTTGATGAAGTGGTAAATGAAGGTACTTCTAGGTACTTCCAGACAGTGCTCGGATTTCTCTGATATTCAGGTCTATTCAAGGAAATATCCATATATGGGGGCTGTGCACTGAAGCTTGAGCACACAATGCTGTTCCGGTGTCCATGTGCAGAGACGACCTTGGACAACCTACAAAGTGATATGAAAGGGTCTGGGATGCATCATCCTAGACAACTCCAGATCCTCTTTTCTTCCTTTTCATGGATCCCACACGATGTCCAATGCACTGTTGGAGGCGACTGCCTGAATCCTAACCCATCTGATGCCTCCATGTTTTTTTCCAGTGCCATCTTCCACTGCTTGCCCTTACATCCTAAGGCCCTGGCTTAAATCCATGCCATCTGCAGACAGTCATTTCTTTGCAGCCATCCTGCCAGTGACTGTGTTTAACTCATAACCTTGCAGCTTTGATATATGCTATTAAAACATAAAACTTCTCCTTATGTTCTTCAGCTGCACAAATAGTTTCAGATCATATCTCACATAACTCTCCACACTCAAACAACGGAAACAGGCTGTTATTTTCCCTGAACTCAAACAATCAGAAACCTGCGTGAGGGTGCTTTTTCCCCCTTCCCCTTTGTCATCCTGATAGGTCTCTGTCAGATTGTGCAATAAGTGAAATCCCAAAGAAAAACAAGCACTTACATTTCTCCCCCCTCCTCTCCACTTCCCCACCCACAAATAAGTGGTATGCTCTTAGTGCACTTACTGTTCTCAGATTATGTTAAAATATATCAAACATATACTGTTCTAGTCTTTCACGAAAACTTTAAATTGCTATTTCTGGGCTCAATTCAACCCTTGCCTCATTCTGTGATAAAAGGACTTAAAAGCACTGTTCGAGAATAGAATAGGGTTTGGGTTTTATATAGCGTCTTTCATGTTCACAGTATCCCAAAGGGCTTTACAAAGCACTGATGGAGATACTGGAAGTACAGTAAGCGTAGGCAAATGCAGCATCCATTATGTGCTGAGGGATGGCTCCTGCACCTAGCACCCAGCCTTACGTAACAGCAGCGGGTTTGAAAAGGGAATGCAGCATCAGTTGGACATCAACATGACCTTAATGGGCCATGGGGGTGTCTAGGAGCCTGAAATTGTAGGTGGAAACTGGAAAGTGTGGTGCATTGCTTGAAGCCGTGCAAGCGGGCGATGGCACTGATTTTCTCAGGAGACTGCACCTCTCTGTTGCACTGCGGGACCTGGAAATGGATGGTTCACGTGTAAAAATCAGTAGCAGGAAGGAGGAGATGCTCATTCACAGCTGAATTGTCTGCATTTGAGCAAGACAAGGGGTGAGAAATTGCTTATACTTGGCATGCAGGATAAATGATTAATTTGGGTAGATACTCATTCTTTGGCGAACAAAAAGCTTCTAAAGAAAAACCAAAAAATGGGCTATATAAGGTATGGTGAAAGGGCAGCGGTGTGCTGGGAAAGGGTTTTACAGCAGAAGAGCCGAGACTGCCAGGGGTCACAAACACCACGCAGCATCAGAGTGGCACATGAAGGGCAAGTACAACTCCTCAGAGCAAGGCAAAATGGTGAAATCACTTCCCAGAGAACGCGTGGTGTGAAAAGGAAAGGTTTTGTTTGAAATTGGCTATGGGATTTCTTGATGTTTGCGTCAGAGTGATTCAAAAAGAACACATATCACTTTACTTCCACTCAGTTATATGTTCCTTTCAAAATCTGGCTTTTAGGGACTCAGCATTAAAAATAAATGAGAATTTCCTGCTAAAGAATGATTTTTTTTAATGCATCATAAGGCATGCATTTAAATGTAGAATATTTTTAAAGATGTAAACACCTAAAGGAAGTTTCTTACTCTGGTAGAAGTAGACTTTTGTTTTAATGTCAGTTTTGTCACTAGAAAAGGAGTTTAAGACAAACGGGGGAAAAAAGATCAAACAAAACCCACTCTGTAATCTCCCCTTAAACAAAAGCAAAACAAAAGAATAAATCTGAGACACTCCCTCTTCTCTCTCTTTTCTGAAGAAATACGGTCCAAGTCATGTTATGAGGTGCTGAGGACTAGGAAGTCTTGAGTCAGAGATTATGAATGATGACTTACTGTAATGACATGGGGGTTAGAGTATAAATCAGGAAGAGACTTGTGCAGGAGGCAGAGAGACCATTACAGCTTTTCATGGGGGAATAAAACACTTATTTCAGATGAAAAGTTAGGGGGGGCTCTTATATTTTAGCCCACTATAACTCAACTGAGATAACCAGTAAAACTTTCCTATATAGATACAGCTAATGCCTATTGCACAAATGCTTTAGAGAATATTACACCACTCTTCCACAACACATGGTGATTTTACTCCCTTCCTAACTCCCCAACAGCCCTTGTTTTTGAGCAGAACCTTGTGATAACAATTTGAGTTTGTGAGGCTTACAAAACCTGTCCTCGTTCTTGCATGTGAAAATGTCCAGATGTTCAGTTTGCAGGGCTACACATGGCATTTTCTTTACCCTGGGTTATCCCATGAATTATAAAGAGGCATTTGCTGCAGGCCAGGTTGGACACGTGTCTGAGACGCTGCTGGAGCCCTGGCCTGTGATGCTTCCCACGGCTGCTTGGGAGAGATGTTATCGCTTGGTCCCTTGCAAGAGAGAAGGCAACAGGCAAGGAGAAAGAGGATGACGCAGGTCACACAGGGCCACTTCTGCTGGACTTCTTTTCAAAGTCAGAATGTTATAATATCCAATGAAAGGAAATCTCAGCAAGGAAATATTGTTATCGCTTCACATCAGCCAAGGATCAGACCAGCCTATTGCTCCTGGACTAAAGAACCATCCTGCAGCAAAGCGGGAATTGCTCAGACTGCTTTTCCCAGCACTGTTTTGTTGGGTTTTTTTTTCACTTTCAGGTGAACATCACAGTCTTTCCTCCAGTGACCAGCTGCAGAGCAGGTGGGTTGCTCATGCTTTGCATGTGATGACAGCAAAGGAAACAGCTAAACAAGAGAAAAAGATTAAACAGTAGGGAAATAGCAATGTCCCTGTCTAAAAGAACTGGCGGAGAGAAAGGATATGAGCCATAAAAGCAAAGAATTGTCTGCAGACTAAAGTAAATAGTAAGCTCTACCTCTAAGAGATTATGTAGGTGGAACTTTACAAAAGAAATCTCTGGGGTTTACCCAAGTGTGAGCCATTGCTCTAAATCATTTGCCAGGCACTTGAGAGTTTAATATCAGCTTTTGATACAGTATTTTTCTAAAGTGATTTTGGAGATTACATAGAGGGAAAAGGTAAAAATAAACCTGAATGTGAGGGTTTTGTTGCAAAACCAGTTTTAAAGCCTGACAGAAAAGTCATGAATGTCTTGTTTAAGAAGGAAGCCCTGGCAGTATTGGATATAATTTCTTAGTGTGCAAAGTTTTCAGTGAACTGTCTAAAATACCAGTGCGCCAATATTGAGACAGGCAGATGGAAAGGAGCTGATAAGCCATAGACAAAGGAAATATCTTTAAATATCCTTTCAAAGAGAGATCATTTCAATGAACAAAGCATAGAGACAGGCTTGGGTCAAAGTATTGAACCAAATATCCATTGGAAAATGCAAAGGATCTGTTTCATGAACAATTTGAAGATGTTGATATTTGTTCAAATTTCCTAAAAAATTATACTTGACAGGCTGGACAGGGTATGGAAAGACAGGAAAAAATAATGACAAAATGAAGCTCCAAGAGTGTTGTTGTGGTGGCTAAACACCATGCAACTGCTTCCTCACTTCCCTTCCTTCCCAGTGAGGTGGGAGAGAGAGGCTCAGAGGAGAAAGATCAGAACACTCATGGGTTGAGATATGGACAGTTTAATGATAGAAATAAACTAACATAGCAGCAATAATAAATTGTAATAATAATAAGAACAGTAATAATAAAACACAAAGTTAGCTCACACAAAAGTTGCAAGCCATGCATTTCCAGCAGTGAACATCAGATAAGATGATAAAGACTGTGAACACAGCAGTTACAGCAAAAGTGGGGGAGTATGAGGCCTTGGGAGCAGAATGACAGGTGGAACTCTCCAAAGCTAACAACCATCAAGGAAAGAGAGACCATCCCCCATAAACTCTCCAATTTATAGCAAGTGTGACATTGATGGTATAGAATAATTACATTGGCCAGCTTGGTCAGCTGCCCTGAAAACCCTTGGTGTCTGTCCGCCCCCCACCCCCAGCTTCTCCACCCAGCTGTCTCAAAACTGCTAGACCTTGATCACTACATGCCAGTGCCGGCCAAAAACTAAAACAAAGTGTCTTATCAACTCTGTTTTCCACTAAATTGAGTACTGTAGACTTCTCAGAGTGCAGCTTTCC
Source organism: Mesitornis unicolor (assembly GCF_000695765.1). Taxonomy (NCBI): domain Eukaryota; kingdom Metazoa; phylum Chordata; class Aves; order Mesitornithiformes; family Mesitornithidae; genus Mesitornis; species Mesitornis unicolor. The sequence continues at coordinate 101,187 of NW_010205080.1, read as the reverse complement.
TGAATAGAAAACTGATTCCATGATTCTATCCCAGCAAAACCAGTACAAGTGTCAGTAGCTGATGGAGATCTAATAACCCAGCTTTCCTGAATGAGTGGTTAGAAAAAAGCTCATCTTTTTCTCACTTCTAGAACCAAAAAGAACACATCTTAACTGACTGTTTTCTCCCCAAATGTTTGATGAGTCAGTCTCCCCACAAGAGGTGAACAAAACCTCCAAAACCAGATTCTTGAAAATGTATGGAACTTCTGTAAACAAAGATCTCATTGTGGAGCTACGGATTTTTTTTTGAGTGGTTGAAATCGGGTTCCCTTTATATTTGCGTAACCCAAGCCCATTTGGATTATATGGGAGGGAACTAACACAAGTCCATTCAAGTTATTTTAATGTCACTGATTTACACTGGCTAAGAATAAGGATTTATTTCTACATTGTCCTAAGTTTATAGATTTTTCACTCTGCTTTAGATTTGTTTCTACAGGAACAACAGCTGTAAAATGAAATTTAAGCAAACTTGGATTGAGATCTTGGTAAAGCATAAAATGTGTGGGATTTGCAAAGCACATAAAAGCCTGTTTCCCCCCAGGTGATCTCTTTGAAATGGGCTGCAATCTCAGAAAAGAGATGCTTTTCTTGGAAATACTCTAGTTTGACTGCTCAAACTAAGAAATACTCTTATTTCTGAAGTAAACTATGGTGCAAGAAACTATACCAGAACCTGTAATCTACACACAGAGGAGATCTTCATACCCAGGACCAGGCATATTTCCTCTTGTGCCCTCCCTGCCCATTCGTGCTCCACCAGCTGCCCCTCAAAATAAAGTAATAAAAATTCAAATGAGTTTTCAGAAAAATATACCTGTGAAGGGGAGACATCTCCTGTCACTTTAATAACATACCAGGTTAATAATATTAAATCACCAGAGGCCAAGGAAATGTCACTGGAAATATTTAAGGCTTCCCAGTGGAGAGTGATGAGACTTTCAAGTAGCTGGGAGAGAAGCTTCTGTTTTGACCATACCTTGATCCACCTGGGCATTTTACTGAGGCAACCAGCCTTAAAAGAAACCTACCCACGAGAAATACAGAAACCTCTTCTAAAGACAGATGAACAGCATGAGTTTAAGGCTGGCTGGCATTGCCAGAATAATACAGAGCTTTTTGACAGAGCTGTGGGATTTGTGTCATTTAAAAAAAAATAATAAAAAAATTGCATTGAACCCCAGATATGACTGGACTATGTGAGAGTGACCAGATCCTTAGGCTCCAAAAATCTTCTCTGGAGTTGTTCTGATTTATCCCAGCTAAAGGCAAGATCCTCTTCAACAGGGGGTTAATACACATTTGTTTGGTTCTTGAGTTTGCTGGACAAATGATTCAGGAAGAAGAGGGAATGAAGTGAGTCTGTGGTTTGAAGGACCCTTGCAGCTCCTGCTGCTCACAGCTTTGCTTCCCTTTCCATCTGAAAGAAGACTCGAGGACAAATATTGCTTGTTCAGACTCTGAGTTGTCAGACAAAGCATAGGGCAGGCAAAACCTTATCTAGAAAAAGCACACAAATCTCAACTTGCTCATATGTCTGTAAATACAACTTTTGCCTGACAAACCCCCCTATCTGGATTGAGAAGGCAGTCACTGCTCTCCCCATAACCTAAAGGATGAGGACGAAGAGAAAGTAGATTGTGAGAAATGGGGGGTTTCAGCTTCCAGTCAATATTGATCATTCCTTGGTAGGCAATCGTGCCGAGTCAGGCTGGCCACCTTCTGAACTTTGTGGAAAGCCATCTCTGCACAAGAAGGAAAACTGGCAAATAAAGCTCCAGCCACAAAAAAGCCCCACTTTCTGGAGCTTATACCACAGAACTGATTGCTACACCAGGCAAATTAGCCAAATTATTAGAAACTTAACCAAACAGAATTAGTGAACATATGGACACATCATTGTTTGGGAAGAGTCAATATAGCTGTTGTAGAGGAAAGTCATGTCTCACCAATCGTTCTGGAGTCTTCTAAGTAAGAAATATATCAATAATGATCATGTCGTCAATGTAGTGCTTGGGAATTAAATACAAAACAAAACAAACCTCTCATGGTAACATTCAAAAGCTCTTAAAGAAGCTATAGCCTAATGGGGTGAGAGAAGTATTCTTATTAACTGCTTAACAGGACAAGAAGAAAACATATTAAAATATTCATAAATAAGCTAGAAAAGGGGGATTTATAACAAAAAGATTAAGTTAGTTGAAGACACAAAATAACTGAGCATAGTCAAATTTGAAGCTGACTGTAGAGAATTGCAGAAGACTCTTGAGATACAGAATGATTCAGTGATAAAATGACAGATGAAATTCAGTGCTGATAAGTGCTAAGCAATGTACATGGGGAAAATAAACCCAACTCTGTATTTCCAGTCAGGAATGGGATTTTGGAGTCATTGTGGATAGTTCTATAAAAATGTTAGTTTAGTGCTCAGAAATACTCAAAAAAAAAGCAAATAAAATGGCAGGAACTGCTGGAATATCAGAGAAGAAAACATGAAGCACAGTTGTACCATTGTTTAAATCTACAGTTCAACTGAAACTCCAATTGTGCATATAATTTTAGTCTCCCCATGTCAGGGGAATAAAAAAAATTAAAAGATAATATGGAAAAAGTGTGGAGAAATGGAGCAAGGATCAGATAACGGCATGCAAGAAGAGCCTTACTAACTAAGGGCTCAGGAAGGAGAAAAATGGAGAGGTTAGAAGAGAGGTCTGTAAAGTTCTGGGAAGAAAAAAGAGACTGCGGATTGGGGCGCCAGGCTGTGTTATATCAGAATAACTTTGGGGTACCTTACACAGAAATTGTGCAAGCGGTTTCACATGAATGAAACAAGCCCCTTTTCAAATCCCATGCATTTCAGTCCTTACCTCCAGATGCTAAGGAAGGTCATGTAGCTTCAAAAAGGAAGCAAGGAAACTCAGACAGGAGCTGCACATTGGTGGGTTTGGGGGGGGTTTTTTTAACACCAGTCACCCAGGAAGCCCTCCAACCACTAGCTGCCAGAGCCTGGCAAGGTACCTCACGAGACAGAGCAGAATGACTTGTGCAAATCAGTTTTGCACCAAACATTTGCTCCTCTCCTCATGGAGAGATTTGATTGGGTTAAGCTTGATGGTGTATGGAATCATCACTCACTTCCTCAAAGAAGTCAAAAGGGGAAAGACTTTCAAATGCCTTTCTCCAAGGCCAAGCCCTAAGTCACGTTCTCTCTCACACCAATATGTATTTAGTCCTCTTGGGAGCCATGAAGCTGCTGTACAGTAGAGGAGAATGAGACCACTCAGGTCAGGTGCACCCAGCCAAGGGTGGTCCCAGCTGTGCTGAGGAACAGTGGTTCCTTGTCCCCCTCTCTGGCACATGGCACAGCCCCAGGCAAGCTCATAGAAGAAAGAAACTACAGATGACTTAGATCTCCAACATACTCTGCTTTCCAGGAAATAGTGCACCTTGCCATGAACTAAGCAATAAAACATTTGTTTATGCAACCTAAGCACTTTGAACAGGTTTTGTACCAACTGGTCCTTTTTGTACGCTGCACTTCTCCCACAAAAGCAACCTGCTGTCATTCTCCATGAGATGCCACCAGCACCAATGTCACTTTTCATAATAACGGACCAGATTCTCTACAGGACTAAATCAATCACATTCCCTTTAGATCAATAGTGATAGGCCAGTTCATACTAGATCAGGAGCTACTTAAATAACAGTAATGCTGGAGATTTCTTGAAAAGAGGAGTTTTTCGTTGCATCTGAGGATTGAAGAACAGGGTCAGGTGGGTTTCATGTGCATCAAAACAGGACATATAAGGTTTTGTTCGGTGCAATATAGATGTTTCTTTCAGTAAAAGAAAAGAGAAAAAAAAAACCCTGTACTTGCTTTCATTTATTTGATGTTTCCCCTCCCTATATTGCCCCAGAAGAGAAAATAAGCTGATAAATTCTGTATTAGCACTAACACATGTATCAACAATACTGACATGTTTTCAGTTGAATTTTCAGTTCATTCTATTTTCCATCTCACAATGAAATTCAGTTCAATTGAAAGATTCAATAGTAATTGGAAATAGGCTCCTAAAATTGCATAATCTAGTTCTCAAAGACCCGAAATTAACAAACAAACAAACAGAACACACACAGAACTAAAGTAACTACATTCTGTAAAGATGTAATAAGTCAATTAAATTCATGCACAATGTGATTCTTGGCTGACGGGAGAATACAAAGAGAGAGGTCAGATCCTGTTTTCAAAAAGGAGCCTCATGAAAAGGGAAGCAAATGGAAATGTCATTATTGAACATTATGATGAGAGATGAAAGGAGTCTCATCCAAAAAAGCTCCAAGGGGGTGAAATGTAAATTGTTCAGAAAGGAAGCAAATGAAAGGGATGTGATAAAGTCAGTGATGAGTAAACATAGGGGGAGAGCTGCAACTCAGGTGCAGGTGATAACAGTAATAAAAACTGAAGGGCCTGATCCATAGCAGGCAGAGATCAGCGTGGTTTCATCATCTTCAGTGGAGATGCACAAATTCACACCTGCTGAGTCCTGTCCTACAATAGCACTCAGTATTTAGGTGGCTTTTTCATCTATTGATATTGTGCACAAACTGGCACCCACATATGCAGAAAGGGAGGGGGGTACAAAGGCCTTGTGGGCTTTCATTTTTTCTCCTACCCGTGGTTGTGCATTTTGGTTGTTAGGGAATTCGGGGACCCTGTTGAAAGCCACAGCTGAGTAATTTTTAAACAACACTGCATGCCTGAAACTTCTGAAGATAAGATTAAAAGATTCACCCCAAAACAGATGCTTCCAAAATGCCTCAGGGAGTCAAAGTACTTGCCCATACAACACAATCAGTGCTACATACAGTTAAGATCCCTCATTGAGATGGCTTGAATATAGAAAAAAAAAGTACAGCATTCATTCAGCTGTCCATTGGGACTGCATCACAGTCTTCAAGGACAGACACTGAAAGGACATTCTTTCATCGGAAAACACCCACGTTTGGAAATGTTTATGCCCAAGAAAGGGTTGGATTGGATCAAAAGGGTCAATTTTGAGTTATTGTTACCTAAATCTAAGTTGACATATATCCCTATGATGCCTGCAGGAATTCTATACATGGGCAGTGGTGAAAGGGGATCCCTATCCCATATTTCATGTCTGCTCTGTTACAGGGCTTCTGGTGGCAGCTACATGTGAAATGAAATCCCTGCAGAGACATCATTTTCCTCGACAAGTTAATCATTCCATGCAGGTACTCCTTACTCCCTGCCGAGAACTGTTGCGTAGCTCTGCTGCCTGCTGTTAAACTGCTGAATGATTCAACTCAAAACTGGTTGCCACTCATTTATGAAGAGGTAATCCCTGTGCTTGGCATATGCAGGTTTGTTTAATATGTGAAGCTCCATGAGATCCACTGGGATGGAAGGTTCTCAATGGATGCTCGTCATCATCAAATGCAGGATGATAGTTAATTAGCTCGCATGTCTCTCGGTACCCCGTGAGAATAGCCATTCAAGTTTGACAGAGATAACTTGCCTGAGAAGTGAGTAATCCTGATAAATATAACTCCAGGAAAGGACAGTAGAAATCAGAGAGGCAGAAGCCATATCTCACCATATAAGATTATGAATTTTCATCCCAATTGCACCACGGGAAGTTATAATATATTAGATAACTTATGTAAGGTAACACTATTACCATGACTGGATTGAAGGTTAGGCAAGGGATATTTGGTGCTTACACCACCACCAACTATACGAAGATTGACTCCAGATATTTACAGCTAAACCTGTTGTAACAAGGGGACCTCAAGAAGTACTTTTGCCCACTATGTTCCAACAGAAATAGAAGAAATAAAACATTTTGATAAATCTGATTTTTAATAAAAGTTAGTTATAAAAGCTTAGGACCTGCAACAGTTCGATCCTTTCCTTAGAGGTCTCTGAGTGAATGCAAATGTCCTACTGCAGGCACCCCAATTAAAAATTCTGGCTGCTATATGGCAAACCCAGAAACAACAGCCTTTTAATTGTGTTACTAATGCAACATCTAGACTTCCTATATACATTTGCTTATCACTTATGATGAAACAACACAAAAAACTCCTTAAAAAGAGACATGCATATTCCAAGTCCAGCCACACATAAAGACGCTTTCCAAATCTGGGCCACAGTTTGTGAAACCTGCTGAGTGGAAAGGTGTTCTGTAAGATATTATTATTAGGAATTTTATAAAACTTTGAAGGTTATTATTGCTCCAGATTAGGTTGAAATGTTTAATTATGATCAGAGAGAAGGTTTCTGGCCTTTTCAAAGGATAGAAGCCTTTATTGATTTTATTAGTCAAAGAAGGTGATAATTTTTATATTAATAACCAGAGAGCAATTTCTCTGTTAAACAGTGATTATAAAATACTAACTGAAATACCATTGGAAAAGTCCGAGGAAGGTCACTCTTTTTTCTTATTTCTCATCATCAATCTTACTCCATCAAAGGCTGCAGAAATACAGCAATAATCTAAGTTGAATGGTGGACACTTCTGAACTTGCGGGCAGATGTGGCAATGCCTTCCCTGTTAATTGAGGATGGATCAAATGAAAGCCTTTGATTGAATGAACTATAATTGCTTGCTCGATAGCTGCAAACATGGTAGGCTACCTGATGTGTTTGTTAAACGGCTGTATGCCTTACGCAAACACGGCTGTGGAAGACCCTGGATAAACAGACAGATGGAGACTGGACAGGAGTGACTTCAAATCAACTGAGAGACCAGGTGCAATTCACCTTTGAGGCACCTTCTTTAATTTTTATTTTTTTTTCTGGGATTACACACTGGGAAGCTGGGACAGGTTTCAGCAGACCCTGTCAGGGTGCCTGGGACATCCTGCATGCACAACCAGCACTGTGCCCTTGCACTGGGAGCTCTGGTGCCACTGAGACTTCTCCGCACAGCTGAGAGGTCAGGAACAGTTGGATGCAATGCCAAGAATCAGAGTTTCTCTGTGCTATGGGCTACCAGACCACCATGGCTCAGTCATAGGTGGCTCGGTTGGACCTTTGGGTTTTATTTCAACTGCTACCTTCAGAGGGGAGCTCTCTAACTGCTGCAGGCCAGAGACATGGGCAGCCCAGCAGCCCCTTCAGTCACCAGCATCCCAATTTCACAGTACTGCTCAAGAAGTCTCATAGCAAACCATCACGGGATGTCCTGCCCACATGGGCACGTTTCTATCCTAGCCCTCATCAATTAGCAGCTGCTTTATACCCCGAAGCATGAAGTTCTCCATCCCTCATACATTTTTTATTTTCTCTAATAGAATTTCTCATTATTCATATGAATGTCTAATCCTTTTGTGAATCCTCCAAAGCTCTTGGCTTCAATAATGTCTGCGGCATTGAGTGCCACATGTTAATTATGTGCTATGTAAGAGAAGTATTTCTTACTATCAGCTTTAAATCATTGGCTTTAAAAATATTTTAATGGTCAAAGAAACCATAATAGAATATAGCATTGCATAGACAGGGCATATCTTAAAAATTAATTGTGGTTTTGTGAACACTGGGAAACTGAGGCACGAAAGGGTGCAACTTAGAATTGGTCATTCGCTGCTAGATATAAAGTTAGAATTTAGGAGTTCTACTTTTTATATTATTTCTATAAATAATATTTAAACTGTTTTTCCATATACTGAAAGCTGATTTAGGCATCTCAGGTTTTCATGTTCATTTTAAGGAACAATCTCATTGCCTTGAACTCATAAGGAAAAAAACTGGTCATTCCTATCTGATACAGAAACTGCATTAGAAGAAATGTCAGGGATCACATTCTGACAAATCAAGTTTACTGTGACACACTGGGAACCAAAGATAAACTTCTGAAAAACAAAAGACTAACAAGTCGAAGCTACTGGGAATTCACTGTACTGGACAGGATTAAAATCCTTCTGACTCTTCTATTGCCAATAATGTCTGAGAGGAAATTTGATTTCCCTCACCATAAATAACTTCATGTTTTACTTGCTAATATTATTGAGATGGTGTGATGAACAAACTCATGCAAAATATACTCTGCTTACCAATATGTAGAGAAAAGTCTCTGTGATAAAATAACCACCCAAATATACACCTCATCCACATACAAAAAATAGCTGAGGGCAGGGAGTTACTTCCCCAGTGCTTCTGGCATATGTGTTGTATATAATGGCTTCTGGAAACATTTTTATCATGCAGGGATAAAGGAGATGGAAAATAATCATCCTTACTTATCTAAGTATGGTATTCAGATGACCCTCATTACCACTGTATTTGAGTGTCTCCACACATTTAATGTATTTATACTCTGAAAATCTCATGAAGCAAGAAAGTGTTGACAGCCCCATGCTACAGGAGAGAACCGAGACTGAGAGAAGAGGTGACTTACTCAAGATTACAGAGAAAATCCGTACCAGTGCAGAATCTTGAACCCAGGTCATCCAAGTTTAACTTACTGCTTTATCTACTGCTGTAATCCACCTTATTGACCCAGGCTTACAACCCATTTCATCTATCTATAAAGCGGGGATTTGTTAGTAAAGAGAAACGTCTCAGAAAATGTCACACTCTACCCAAGAAACCTTTCCTGCTGGAAGTGATATAGGTAGTATTGTGTAAATGGTCAGTTCCATTTTTTTGCAGCCAAAATGGACAGATTTTAGTCTCAGCAAGCATTAAATGGGATAGGAGTGCTATCACCTCCCAGGCTTAGATGGTCAAATGCCCCAGTGAGACACAGCCATAGCCACAAGAGATGGCCAATAGAGAAGAGAGTTGACAGAGGTTTCTGAAGATTCAGGTGACCACTGAACTATCGTCTCACCTTACTGAAGAGGAAAGACTCTGAGAAGAGGTAGAAAACAGGGCCTGAAAGCGTTTTGATTCTCCTCATTTCAAATGATGCATGTCCCATGCAGATATAGGTATAACGTTACTCCTGTCAGAAGATGTTCTGCAGTGCCTTCTCAATCCTTACTCATACAACGTCTTTCCCTTGTTTACAGTTTAATTTAAATTAATGTTTTAATTTTTCAAACAAACAGTGACATTGTTTATGAATGCATTACCATTTAATAATCTCCCTTGAATATAAATTTATTTAAGCAATTCTAAACTACAAAGCCCTTTTAGTCAGAAGCATGTGCTCACAGAAACAGATTTGTTTAAAACAGCCACATTTCATCAAGTTTTCAGCTGCTAACAGAAATCAGCATTTGCAAGGAGCACTAGCTGTATCCCAGAAAGGCGAGCCCTGCCGGGCTCTCTATGGTCTACAGAGCAGTAGTTCGGCAGGAGCCAGTACCATGTCTTACGCCCACTCCAAATGTGACCAAGATGACAACTTGATGCCATGGAGGTCTATGATGAGGTTGGACTGGCTGCAGGGGCAGTTACAAGGTGCTCTGAAGCTTGTTGGAGGCTGAGATGGTGCAGAAACTGGAATTAGTCAGCAGCTCAGGAAAACAAGGAGAAATAGGGTCTGCCTTCTGCCTAACACAGTATCTGTCTGGTGGAAACTAGAGGAGATGGAGCGCATCATCTTCCATTTCCTTATCCCTTCGCAAGGAGAAATGATGGCTCATGAGTAAGAGCTTAAAAATCATACCAAGTCCCAGACTGGAGGGACAAGTAAACCAGGAATGCAACTATGAATTTTGATTTACCCTGAGAAAAGCAAGCCATGAAGTTCAACAGGTAGAGTTCATGGCCGAGGGTACGTTTTTAGGCTTGACCCAGCCACAGGGAAGAAGTATGACCTTTGATGAAGCTCTCTGACAGGTAGTTTGGTTTTTTTGGGATTTTTTTTTGTTCATGGTAGTTTGGTTTTTTTATTATTATTATTTTCCATCAGGATGGAAGGAAGACTTGGTTTCCACTGAATTCCTACTGGTCTGGGTCATGCTCTCCATTGAGCTGAGCAGAGTTGGGGTGGCTCTGAGTACATGCAAACCAGGTAGACCCTGTCCTTAAGGCTCCTTCCAGCTCTCAGCTTTCTCCGCAGCTCTGGCAGCAGGAACTGAGCCTGTTGAACTGGGACAGCGATCAGTCCTTGGAGAGGGTCTTCCATCTGCTGCTTCTGAGCATGCAAACACGTCTGCAGAATTTCAGCTGCCAGGTGACTCCCCAGAGCCCTGAAAACTCAGACCTCAGCCACAAAAGAGCATAAACCGAGGAGATTACAAGCTGCTATCTGTGGTCAACACTTCCGTGATCTCAAATTAGTTCAGCTCCTCACATCTTGCTCATGGGGAAGACATGTGCTGTGAGTGAACGCCTCAGCCTGCCTCACAGGGGCTGCGCTAACAAATGGAGGCTGCAATATTTCAATCAATAGGAAGGGGGAAAAAAAAAAGAAACGAAGCAGTCAGAAAAGACAGAGATGTTATTGATGCTTCTATTATCGTCTGAAATTGGTCACTGTGGAGAAAAACAAGTAGCCACAGAGTGGATCTGGCCTGACCCTTTGCTCCTCAGCAGGCAGCAGACTGGTCATTCCAGTCACTGCCAATGAGAAATGAGGCTGAAATCTCCTTCTTCTAGTGAATGAGGGACCCACTCTCAGTCCCCATAACAGGGGAGAATTCACAGGTCAGAGGGAAAGCTGTAGCTCTCGCTGTGGGCTCCAGAGAGATTCCCATACACACATCAGGACAGGGAACATGGGATTGATTTGCTGCCTAACATGAGTGGTGTGTGTTCAAACGCGAAAGGACAGACTCCTCAGAAAGGGAGAGGAGATCAAGAGTGATGGACAAACCAAACCAGAGCAGAGAGAGATGTGTGCCCAGCAATGCAGTGAGGCAGGGAAATTTCAAGCCAGGCAGTAAAATGGTGAAGAACAGGGTAGGAAAAAAAACCCAACAAACCAACACAGAAGAGAAATTTTGACTACACAGTACTGAGACATGACAAAGCAAACTGAGACAACTCAGACCAAGCCAGTTACTTGTTCAAATTCAAAAGAAAGGACAGCTTTAGGACTAATCTGAAGGGTAGAGAGCCTGGAGTACCAATTTTGTACCAATCTCTTCTACAAGCTTTCCTATGCCCTTGGATGAAGTCCTCTTGACTGTCTCAGTGCCATAGTTCACCAATAGCTATAAAAATGCTTTCCTTATCTACTGGGACAATACAGTCTCTGAGGCATGTATCTAGAAGAAGTACTTGATACCTTCTTAACACAAGTATACAAGAGATCAGATTTTCCAGCAACAACGCAAAACTTCTATGCTTAAGGCTACTTAAAATCAGTCAGACAATGGGAGAAGCCCCACCTTGGTGTGACAGAGAGCAGAGGAAAGCTACGGGGAACAAACCAACCTGGCATAGAGCAGGAGAAGCTTTGCCAAGTGGGTTGCTGTTGGCCTAGAGAAAGGGACACCCTCTTCTGTGAGACCAGAGTGGTCCAAGGAGAAAGAGGATGAGTTGTGTGTCCAAAGGGATGTGCTAGTATATGACAGACTAGCAGAGGAAAAAAAAATAATCAATGATACTAACCTACAAGCTGGCAAAGCTCCTGAAACAGGATTCTTAATTTCTTCTTAGAGGGACAGTAACTCAACATGGGAGAAACTATAATTTTTTTTTTCAAGTGTTTTGTTCTAGTCATACCTGCACATTCTGCAGCCCAAATGAACACAAGGATCTCTAATATCAGCCCATCTTAATGGGCTTGACTCCCATAAGCTTCACACTTACCTTACAGCACTTACCTTCTTATTATCACTCCTAACTGACTTGGGTGGTGAACTCTAATGAAGATCAGACATCAGAGAAGTGCTTTAGAAGAGCAGGTCGCAAACACTCATAATAAATCTGTTCAGATGCACTCTGGGGAATGTAAATCACTTAAATTATTAAAGTGCCGAGCTGTTGGGACTCAGGCAGGTTGAGAGCTGTTGCCGTGAAAGCCACTGCAGCCCAAAGTGAGCAGGACAAGAAAGGAAACAAGCACATTTTAAATTCAAGCTGCTCCACTTGTGCTGCAGCTTGTAACCATCAGCTGCAGATGTGTGTCCTTACTTAATGAATGACAGGGCCAAAACTGCTTGGGCTGCCAGGTGGAAGAAGAGGAGGAAATAAGGATTGAGCAGTAACTTCAGAGAAGCAAGGGAAGGCATTAAAAAACACTTGATTGTGGAGCACAGATTGGAATAGAAGAAAGATATATATGATGCAATGGTGATGAGATATCAAGCTCCTCAATTTAAAATCCAGCCATGATATATGGAGAAAGGCACTTTGAAGAAAGGAGGTTATCCTCTACATTTTCCTGGAAATGCGGTAAACTGATGGAAATAGTACAATCAATTCACTCGCCCAAGCATGGGTAGGGATGGGGTTGGATTCAGGTGCACTGCTCTGCCCGTGTCACTCAGCTGCAGGGTGAGAGTGGCTCTATCTTACACCCAGGCTTTACCTGTTATGCCTATTCCTGTGTAAAGGCTGCCTGTAATCCAGCTCTTCTGATATTTAAGCATATTCTTCTAATTAACAGCCTGAATTTATTAATGGTCTGTTTATACCCATTTGTTCTTCTTTCAGCATTGTCCTTTTGGTTTAATAGCTTTTTTCCTTCCCCGCTGTTATGCCCCAATCTACTTAAAGGCAACAATCACCTTCTCTTTTTCAGCCTTCAGTTTTGCTTGGCTAAAAATGCTAAGCTCCTTATTTGTCTCTTGTAAGAAAGGATCTTCATTCCCAGACCTTAATTTAGTATTCTGTTGTTTGAAAAAAAAAAGCTTGTCAAAAGTTCATTACTTCCTCCTTCTTTTTCCTTGGCAAAAATTCAGAATTTTGAGCAAAACCAAATATAGTACTTTTCCTGTCTACCGCTACCACCAGCAGCACGAAGACCGACTCAACTAACTATAAGGAACAGAACAGGCAAGCTGTGCGAGAAATTCAGTCATTGGGGGAGTTTTCTACCAACCCACCCGAAATCTTTTTAATTTGCTTTTTAAGAAGCATATCCTGCCCGTGACAAAAACACACAGGTATTACTTGCAAGAAATAGTGTTTATTCATCAAAGTCGGTAGGAATTTTTCTGGTTTATATAGATCAGGCCCTATTCATTTACGGATGGTGCAGTTCAGAGAATATCCAGCTGCAGATAAATGCTGGACTTCGTTGATATGATATCTTGTGTCTCTCTGTACTTAAGGGCTTTAGAAATTGATTAACTGAAACCCTTATCAGGAAGGTAACTATTATAATGCTCATTTTACTGACAAGGAAAATAGAGCACAAAAAAGCTTAGCGCCAGACACAGGGTCACACAGTGAATTAGTGGCAGGAATACTGATTCCATCTCCATCTCCCTGGTCTGACCATTAGCTACACTCCCTTAATCAAAATCTTCCCCCAAGCACTCTGCCTAATTTTACTTGCTTTTTTTAAAAAATACATTTTTCCCCTGCCCTTCAACATTTTCTAGTCTGGCTGGAAGCTATAGGAAAAACACTGCCTGTAGACAAAAAGTTGGCCTCAGCAATATTTTAAGTACGACAAGGAAAAAAAAAACCACCTCACTGAAAGAGCGTATCCTCATAAGATTTTCGGCCTGAATTTGCAGCTTCAGAGAACTGAGCTAAGCCACTGAATGGCTGGGTGCTTTAGATGAAGCAAACCTCTTATGGCTTTGCATTCATGCATTATTAGTAGCTTCATTCTATATCTAAGTTACTTATATGGCTCCTAATTACCACGGTATCTTAATGCCTCATCTTAATGTATTTATCCTTCCTGCAGCCCAGTGGCGCAAGACAGTGTTCAGACTCCTGATCCATGGACAATTTTGATGTTGCAAACGACTCCAAAATAGTCTTGAGAAAAAAAAGTCTTGAGAGTGATTTTAAGGTTAGATTTATCAAGGTGTCTGCATAAGTTTTTAAGAGTTTGGGCTGAAGTGACTTGCCTGAGGTGACTCAAGAAGTGTGTGGCAGAGAGAATTTCACCATGGTCCTAAGAGTGCTTTCCTAGTTTAAGAACAGGGACAAATTCTGACTGAAATGAGAATTAAGAGGTGAAAACACCAGCACCAGGACTCCATTTCAGGCTGTGACACAGGAAAACTTAAACAAGAGTTGTAAAGTAACAACCAATATCTAAGTTTTTTCATCAGCCTGAGAAATATTTCTTCTTGCTCTCATCTCCTGACTCCAGTTCAATGATTAAAATGGATACATGAGCAATTGGTGTTCAGGACTGATCACCTGTACAAGATGGCCATTTCATTGTAAGTCTAGAGATCACACCCTTGTGCCAAGAAGTGTCCTCCAAGGCTTTTGGATACCTGAAATGTTGCTAAAATCTTGATCCAGCTTTTTTGCCTGGTGGCAAATTCTACCTGTGATTATTAGGACCAGGAATGCTCACCTAGTCCAGGAGTCTGCCTACCTGAACATCTATCTCCATAAGCTTTACACTTTAATAAATAATTTACCCCCCAAATGCACTTAAATTAGATGTATAATTCCACCATGAGGCTCTGGTGGTGTGAAGAGACCTCCTGACTTTGCTCTGATCATTTATAATGCGACCATAAGCCATCAGTGGAATTGCAGCATTATTATTTATAGCACCGCTTATATTGTTCCTTATATCGTTTATTATACTCAATTGGAATGGCCCCAGCTAGTCAGTATGAAACGATGCTGCACAGTTACCAGCTTGGGCTATTTCTGAGCACAGAAATGCTACCTTCTTCAGGAAGCAGAGATGTTATCAGTGTGAGGATGGATATAAATTGCCCGGACATCCTGTCCTCATTTCTGCTAGTTCTTCCATCCAATTTGGGTAGTATTAAGGGGGATGGCACAGAAGCTGAGGCTTCTGGGGGTTGTTTCTGCTTTCCACCTTGAGAAGGGCAGGCCGTACCACTGACACTGCACTAATCCATGTGGGAAAGGGGACAAGAAATGGTCACCTATAACCACGCACCTTTCATCTCTTCTCCTACACTTACACACGTTATTCACATCACCTCTGCGTGTACAAATCCCGTCCTCATTCCTGTTAGAAGCAGGTTGAAATTACTAAATCAAGGATTAAAAAAAAAAAGTGTCACATTTAAGATCACCTAGGTGTCCCAAATGGTTTTGCTTTCCAGATGCATTATGATAATTTTAATGACATCATCTCATGCTATTTATATCACACTTTATTTTTTCTTAATGGATAGGGATCACATGAAAGTGATCTCCAAGGTGGTGGTGGAGGGAAGCGGGGGTGCAGTACTCTGCCTCACTTATCTAAAACTGCTCTTGCGAAATCTAACTTGCAACAGATGTTCAGCATGACAAACCAGAGCCCAGATAATTAAAAGCAGTTAAAAGCAGAGTGTTTCAAGGGGAAAAGTTGCAAGCATAACCCGTAACAAGCCATCACATTGCCACTGTTCTGCCTGGCTGAATGGGTAGGATAAACTCTCTTAAATGCTCAGGAAAATTCTGCTTTACTTTTTTTTTTTGCTCTCCTTAAGCTCGCCTGAATTTATCCCAGTGTCCCATTTGTTTCCCTGCATCTCTATCTCAGTGCTGACAGCTTTCGCGCTCCCCAATTTAGCCATTAGCCGTAGGGTTTGGCCAAGACAATTTGTACCCATAAAATACGATGCTGACAGCCGTGAGGGTACGGAGCTGCCTCCACAGACACTTCTCTATGCAGCCACTGCCAGCCATGGGGCCACTTATCCAGCTCCCATGTTTTCTGTTTTGGAGGCTGCCCAGGGAGCCCAGAGAGCAGTGGCATCAACCAGGGATGCTGGAGGGACCTGTCCCACCTTCCATGTCTGCTGGCCCCCTGTGACAAGCACAAGCACCCGCTGCTCTCCTGTCTTTGCAATCGCATCTTAAAAAAACATACGAAGCAGAATGGAGAGAAGAGAGAAGCAGGTAAAGGATCTGAAGAAAATGAGGAGGAAAATTTTATATTCCTGTAGTTTATCCTCCTGCACAGCCAAGCAAGGCATAGATAATGCAGCGCATAGTTGGTGAATATGTCATGAACATCAATCTGGATTTTAGGATGTGGCAGAATCCCACCAGGAAAGAGGGTTTAAATCTTGCAGTAAGAACACAGGAAATAAGTCCTTTTGTAACCCCCTCCCTTTAGAAAACATATCAAGACATTGGAATCAGACGGCCTTTCAGGTTAATTTAATTTTTGTTTTCTGTTCTGGAGTTGGAGAACATCAGAGTTCAATTAAGCAGAGCAACCACCCACCCCCCTGAAAGCAGCAGGCAGGCAGACAGACTTTGGGGATTTCATTTCTTGTAGAAAAGAAAAAAGCCAAGGAAGGAGGGGGATATGAGTGCACTGCCATGTGGAATCATTCATTTTACACTGATCCCCGTCAGCCACCCAAAGCTTTGCTTAAATAAACTTAGGGATTGAGGCTTTCAGGGCAGCTCCCACTTGTCCTCCCTCACAGGCAAACCACAGCAGTGGGACACAGGGAGGGCTCGGCAGCAGACGGTGGGGACTCAGCCCCTCCAGTTCTCAGATGTACTTGGTAATTGGCCTTTTTGGTTTTCTTCTGTGTATTTCTGCAGAATTAGAAGTCAAAGGAGAGAAGTTCTGTAATGAGCCAGGCTCAGGGGAAAGCTCAGCTGTCAGAGCCCCACAGTTTCTTTCTGTGCCCCTTCATAACAGCCTGGTACAAACCTGCAGCAGTCCAAGCTGGTGGGGATGCCTGTGCCACTATGCAAAGCATGATGGGGAGGTTTAAGAGGCAAAATAGACTTTTCTTCAGTACAAAAAAATTGCAAGACAATAAATGATAGTGTCATTGTGTCCATTTTATAGCTGGAGAAATTAGTGCCACAGCCAACCAAGTGACAGAGGGGTCTCAACTACGTTCCAGGTTTTGGTGTGGTCTCTCTGTAGTTGTGTTGCTGAATACTATAAATTTAGTAGACTGAGCAAGTGATCATCTGGGATTTTTATGTAAAGATACATGTCATTAAAGAGTTATTCAGTTCTGCCCTAAAGTTAGCTGTGTCATACTTTTGATGTTTTTTTCTTCTAGCAGTAAAAAGTAGATATATTTAAATAAAAGATATTGAAAATAAAAAAAAGATACATTAAAATAGTGAAGCATAATCCCCTTCAGTCTGCCATATAACAGAGAGTTGTTGTTTGTTTTGGCCACTTACCTTGGCTTTCTGTCACTGACATTTGCTGTGTCTGGATTGGAGCATGGCAGACAGAGAGGGACGTGCAAGTTCCACCAGAAGCCATTAAAGTCTGTGAAATTGGACAATTGGCTATGCAGACATCCCTTAGAAGTATTTCTAGCACTTTTGGTTCCAGGCTGGGTACAGAAAATGGAGACGGAAGAAAGAAAATCTCTCTGTATATGTATCAGAGCCTTGGAAAAAAAAAGGCATTGAATGTGGGACATGGAAACATGAAGCTTTCCTTTTCTGACAGGCTTTGCCAAGTCTTCATCCCCTCTCTTCTCCTTACCATTCAGAAGCCCAAGTAGTTTTCCAGGCATGGCTCATACAACACCCCCAGCACATGCACCAAAGGAAACAGGGGCATAAGGCACGTAATGGAAAGTCAGCCACCTGCATCACAAACCCGAATTAACTCACTCTCAGTAGACCTGGTTGTAGGTAGTCCTGGCTACTTCTACTTAACTAAGCTCCTAATCAAGTTTCACATTACATTAGTATCAGAACTGTAAAAACAATGTTTCCATACATCCTTCTTTCCTCAAAACTGAGAAAGCTTATTCCATTTTATGAATGATCCCTGTTTGGAAAGACAAGAAGGGAAAAGTGATTATTACTTTGCTCCTTTGCTGTCACTGAACCTTCTGCAAATTTCAGTCTTTTCCTCCTGTGATGTATGGCTCCTCCTGAGATTTCAGCCAGGAAGGGGCTATTTGTGCAATCCGTGTCCTCTATATATAAAAGGAATGGACTAGATTCATCAGCACTTTAGTGCTTTTACTCCATAGCCCTGTTCACTTCAGTGTTTTTCGGATTATGCTGTAGCTGTTTAGAGTCTGCCCTTGCTTTGCAGGTGAACTTTGCTGTCAGGTAGATAGAGATGATTGAAAAGTCCTGGTTATTTCTCAAGAAATGCAGGCTCTTTTTGTCTATTCATCTGTCGATAGGTACATTTTCTCTTTCGCTAACATGGTATATTCAGACAGGATGACATTTTTTCCCTGAAACATTACCCAGCCAAATCCTGCAATAAATGGCTGTATCTTCAGAAGATTTTGAGATACTGATTGTAGGACTCTTGAAAAATCTCTCTGTAAAGAGCAAAGGTTTTGAAATCACCACTGTGATTAAGTAACCAACATCCTGCTCTTTGGTTTGGGGCACAAAGGTGCATGAACAAAGCACCATATCCTGTAATAAGAGCTGTTCAGTGACCAGACCTCTGCAGTCTTTTTATAATGACCTGAAATTATATTTAAATTCATTAAATTTCACTC
The DNA here is from genome assembly GCF_000695765.1 of Mesitornis unicolor. NCBI lineage: Eukaryota > Metazoa > Chordata > Aves > Mesitornithiformes > Mesitornithidae > Mesitornis > Mesitornis unicolor. The sequence continues at coordinate 82,650 of NW_010205080.1, read as the reverse complement.
ACAAGATCAGGCAGTAAAGATGTGCGTGCTGTACAAGGAGGCCATATGATGGGTATGGATGCAAATATATCTGCATGAAATGTCCATCAGGCCACCATGACAAATCTGGGGCAGGAGGCAACAGCCCAGAGTATGTGGTATGTGGTGGAATCATGATCAAGGGCCTTGAAAGACTTCCCTGTGAGCACTGAGCCATCTCAGAGACCCTCTCCAGCAACAGGACCCTGACAGCCCACAGGGAATATACTTCCAGTCACTTTCTCATTCTGCAAATCTTAAAAATAGCATTTGCCATCCCTTTTCTCCACAGGTTTTTGGTTTTTTCCATCACAAATCTCTCTTGGTTGAAGTAGGGTCTTATTTCACTCAAACCTTTGCCTATTCCGGAGTGAAATTTCAGGTGACAGGAGGGTATGTTTTCCCTGAAACATCTGTAGTCAGCA
>NW_010205080.1:48911-82176 GCF_000695765.1 Mesitornis unicolor | reverse complement strand
GAAATTGTCTGACTATGCCCTCCCCTTGGGGATCTCACTGAAAATGAGATGTATCTCTCATGAGGACCTCCCAGCCAGCTGAACTATCTTTGTGACTGCAGCAGCTCTGTAATGAATGAATTAATTGATTTCACCCTCAGCTTCTTCTTCATCGACCCTGCTGTCCCCACAGCAGGGAAGCAGCTTTGTTCCAGTTCCAGTTTCCCTCAAGCCCTGTTCTATTTAAAGGCAGATGAAGTGGCTTCAGGGCTTAGGCTGGGAATCCCAGAACCTCAGCTTTGTCTGGCAGCCGGATGGGTCATCGAGCTCCCCACAGAAGGATGAGAACTTGTACCGTTCAGCCATCCCTAGGGGCTCTGTTACAGATGGAAAGTGAGTCTGACATCCTAACAGTGCATCTACCTTGATTTGCGCATTGTCTGCATGGCTGTTTAAGGAGCTTACGTGGACATCTCTGGGTCTCCAAGCAGCCCCATTTCCCCCCCTTGCTTCTTAATCCAAATTATATTCTACGAAAACAGTCTAGGACTCACATATCTACCAGACTCCTTTCCATCTTTACAAGTGTGATGTGTCCAGCTCTTCCAGTCTCTGTGACCAGCAAGGTGACCATAGACACCACATGGACAGGGCAGACTTCTACATCTAACCCCGTAAATGGCAGGACTGTGTACAACAATGCAGACAAGAAGATGAAATGATCCATCAGTTTCTGAAGTGGGTCCTGTTCTCATTTACAGGCAAACAGCTCCCCCTCGAGTCGATGCCTGAGGGTATCATCTCAGGGTACTTTGCACAGGCTGCGCAGGCTGGGATAACCAAGCAACTAAATAGCAACAGAAAAAGCCTATGGGACTCGGGTCACTGTGGAGCTCTTAAAAACCTGAGATCACTCTCATACCCTGGAAAGCAAGGCACACACTGCTGAAGGTCTGGTATAGGGCATCAGATGTGTCAGCTTCTGCTTGGTGTGCTCCAACAGACAGCAGCTCTAGAAGTTACATCCTCATGAATCTTAACCATGGCTCTGAAGTGATTCTTCCATGTCTTTGAGAAAGTCATGTGACTTCTACTGTGCCTCAGTTTCCCTGTTGGGTTCTTCAGTTCTAATCAGATTCTCTGTCCATTGCGAAATAAATAGTTTTAAATGTTGCCCCTCTTCTGGAAAATATGGCTTCTATTATCTCTCCATTATAAATTTAAAAATGGAGTATTTTTAATTAGTTTTTCAATGGAACATTTAAAAAATTTGAATGTTCAAAAGTCCATTGTTTAACCTTCAATGAAAGTGTTGAGACTCTTGACTTTGTTGAGTGGGCATATTTTGTGGAAGTTAAAAGGTTTCTTCTCAATCTGGGGATGAAAACTGAAATTGAAATGTGGATTTTTTCTTTTGGGTAAAGTCTGCCTTATGAACATCTGAAACATTAATTACTGAGTAGACACAAATGTCAAGAGCAGCATCACGAAAGGGTTAAGTATGATTGCACATGATCCTGAATCCCTCTTTAGCAATGTCCCTATTCTGTAGGACTTCTAGGTGAGCCAGTAACAAAAGATTAAATCCATCTCCGATTAGTAGATGCCACCTGCCTCAGGGTGCAGGGCTGCATTGTAATCGTTTTTACTGTGGTGACATCTGAGAACCGCAGGTGTGGATGAGATTTCGCTGGTATTGCTCGTTGTGAAAAGACAAAGCAAGAAGTCAAAGTGCTTGTAGTGTAAATACAGCATGAGGGGATATGGGGATGATTTACACTAGTTGGGGAAGGACACAGCAGTGCATGTGTGGTCCAGCTGATGGATTTGCCCTGAGCCTCTTCCTTCGGTTTAAGGATCCAAGGTTTAAGTGCCCTGCTGTCCCCATGAGCAGAGGCTATGAGCAAGAGGCTGAATGGGGCAGCCAGGAGCAAGGGGTTTTGGTGGAGGAAGATGTCACATCTGTGAACTTTATGGACACAGAACAGGAATCAAGCCTCTGGCTCCATCGTCAAGGGAAGAATGGATGAATCTTAGGGTGAACACTGTAAGGAAGCTTCAGATACCTTTGGACAGCTGTTTGCTATGTCTCAGGCCTGTCTTCGCTCAGCTTTTTCCCTTGTCCTATTTCTACTCTAAGCCACCTGAATGGGCTGCACAGGAAGGCACGCTGCTATAGCTGCTAGAGAGGAAAATGGCTTTGTCCCAGTGTTACATAGGAACTATGAAAACAGTGAAAGGGATGTCCTTGTGAAGAAGGGAAAGGGGATGCCAGAACCACCCCCAGCCTGCCTGCATCCCCTCTGAATTGTTTCCTGATCCATTTCCAGCTGTGCCATAGAGAAGATTCAGATTCAGCATCCAAAACCAAGCACCTGGGGCTAGCTCAGCACCCAGGGCTGCCCCAGGCAGATGTCTGCCTCAAAATAGGAAAGAGCGCTACTGAAACACTGCCCAGTCCCCTCTCTCTCTCCTCACTTCTTTTTCTGCTGTGTTTTACTTTGGTAGAAAAGAATCGTTTTGACTGTATCTTCCTTGTAGACATTAAATACCTTTCAAAGCAAGGTCACAATCCCTGGAGCGACAGCAGCACACATGAAGATAACAGTTCAGGCTGGGTTTGCTGCCCTCATTGCAGGCAGGGAGCTGTGACTCCGCATCACAGGGGTTTCTCTCCAGACAGCATCGCAGCCCAGCATCCTGAGTTTCCACGGGGAAGAGCAGATCTTGTGAGCCCTTTTTTGATTCCATGTGCACACCTGTGGTAACAGATGTGCCAGATCTCCCAGGTAATCTGGGCACCTGCATGGTTCTTTGGGATTTTTAGTACACACACACAGATTATTGCTTGGAAGAAATAACGTATCCATGGCATCGAGACAGCACGGAGAGGTATGGCCGTGAATCGGGAACAACTAATGATCTGTGGCAGACAGGCAGGGCCCAGACAGGCCGCTGCACGGCATCGTACATGCCAAGCGGGTTCCTGGCAGCTGGTTCATCTTCCCATGTCACATCTGATGTTTGAATAGAGGCAAAACACCCGAGTTTATTTCCAGCGCCTCTCCCTGTTAGACGGGTGACCTTTTCATAGCTCTAGAGGGCAAGGCAGAAGGCAGCCTACAAAGTGTTGCGAGGATGCTTGACAAATGAAGATATGTAAACGAGGTGAGGGATGGCAGCACCGAGTGAAGGAGAGCTGGGCACTGGGAAGCCCGTCTCATTAGTGGGGAGATGTTTGCTTCGGCTCCCGTGTTGAGGAATGACAGTGGGGTCTCACAGGGATGGTGGAGGGATTCGGATGCAGCACGAGGTTGGTTTATCCCAGCCAGGGAAAGGGAGCCAGCCCAGCAGATCTCCCCCTCACCGGAACACAGCTCTGTTTGAGAAGCACCAGGAAAGCACAGAAGGCATCATATTGCTTCATGCTGCCTTCCTGCACTAAGCTGCACTACCATCCAGTGCACTCTGCATTCCCACTTCTTATCGCCCATGTGTGATACCCACCACAGACATACCTGAAATCCAGATCGCATTGACATTTAGCGATGTGGAGCTCACACAGGGCCTGTGCTGGTCACCATTACCTGGCTGAGTGTCTTCTGGCATCTTTGGTCACTGCTTTAGAAAAGGCTGTTAAACCTGGAGGGGCAGAATGGTTCCCCTTTATGTTAGTCAACACCTATTTTGTGCCAGCATATGCAACCTGTGTGTATACCTTAAGCCACATCCTAAACTTGATGCTTCAGAGCATCTCAGTCTCCACCTCCCTTTGCACCTCCTTTGCCCAGAGCAAGCAGAAGATCTCAGCTGGCCCCTTTCAGACTCTTCCTCTTGGCTTCTCATAGGCACCAGCCTCCTCAGCCACCTTTTGCGTTGTTCCTGCTGCAGATACGGGAATCTGGGCTAGAAAACGGCTTCCTGAAGCCAAGGATAACTGTCTAACCCCAACTAACTCCAAGAGGGAAGCATTCGGTTCTGGAGTCCATCTCATCTGATCCATCAGAAGGAGTCTGTAACCTGACTACTCCTGACTAATTCCCTTCAGCAAGGTTTGAACATGGTAGATGCAAGCATGACTTTCTGCTGGGTGAGCTAAAAGAGCTGGAAGCAATGACTGCTTGGATTACACCACGCAACAGCTTTGTGATTTGTACAGAACGAGAAAATTGGACTGGGTTTGGATTTGCAGCTATAGGTAGCTCAGATTCTTCTGCATCGCTCACTTCTGGGAATGGTCAGGCAAGATCAGTTTTGGTTGAGTAGCTTATGTTTTCTGAAAGTTTACTTCTTGTGATTCATCGGTTGTGGATTTTCTGACTAGATAAAAAGTTTGCAAACAGATCTGTTCTCCTAGAAATCTCTTCCTGGATTGCAGTTGTTCTAAAATAAGAATCAATAGTGTTCAACCCAAGCTGCAAGGCATTTTTTACTCAGCACTCTTCCTGTCCCCCCCAAGCTCTTGATTACAGATTTGGGGATTAATTTTTTTCTTGAAACTAGAAAAAAAAACCAAGGGAAAAAAAAAGAAAGCCATTTCTCTGTGGTTTTCCACTGAAAGTGGGAAATGAACAAGTTTTTCTTGCTGGTTTTAAATGAAATGCCTCTTAATTTCCACAGGTGAAAAAGGTGGGTAGATATTGTCCCTTATGCACACTCCCCACACTGGATGCAAACTTGGGGACCCACAGATTCTTTCCTCAACAGTGAAAAAATTCAGTTGATTTCCTCCTCCTATCCCTTTCATTGTCTCTCTGCCTTTTGGGGTACAGCCAGCACCAGAAGGAGAATGAAATAGAGTGAAAAAAGCTATTTTGCCTCTTGCCAGCTCAGTTGGAAACAGGAAGTGCTGGAAATCTCCCAACTAAGCCCGGCTTTGGAAGACCTCCAGCCCACTTTGTCAAGGCCTGAGGCTCCAGGGGTTCTGCAAAGTGGCTGAACTTCTGCGAAATGCCACATACAGCTCAAACTTCAGCTGTGTGAGTAAAGCAGGGGTGATGAAGAATGGAGGGAGAGGGTACCCTCCTCCTGGAAAAAAAATTAGTCCAAAAGTCTGCATTTTATACCTTCTCCTAGGTTCATGCTTATTTATCTGAATGTTGATAGACTTGATGGCAGGTTTGTCAATTTTGGGGAAGTGATGGTTGTGTCTCTTTCCTGAATTTACTGGTGGGGATGAGGAGGAACAGAGTGCAGGAGGATTGGTAGATTGACCTATTCACCAATGTGGTATATGGGACGTTTATGCATCTTCTATCCAGATAACCACAAATCTTCAGACACAGAACTACAATTAGCTCAAGACGTTAGGCCATGAAGGCTTTTATGGACACCAGCCTCCAAGCCCTAACCCAACTGCCTTTCCAAATAACAAATCACATAAAGCTCTCGGCAGCCATAGACTTTGTGCTGGTGCCAGGTGCAGGGAGACCCCTGAGAGACACTGAAAAGACTGCAGCTAGTTTTTATCCTCTGGCACTGCTAGCTAGATCGAGGCGTTAACAGAAGTTTGGGTTTTTTGGCATTTTTTGCTGCTGGCAGCTCCTGCTGACTTTCTAAACATGGTCCGAATCCTCTCCCAGCCCAGCCAGAAAGGCTCTGGAGCTGCCTCCAGTTTGCAGCCAGATGAGACTGGAGCACACGGCCACCATTTGGATTCAGAGCCTGGAGGTGACAGGGCATGGGTGGCACATGCACCCGATGGGAGTTCTCCATCCTGGTGCGGAGTCACCAGGAAGCCAGATCATGCTCCCGTCTCCAGCCTCTGCAGCTGAGCTGTCTTTTACTGCCAGGATAACTCATTACAGTGATGATCGCACACGGCATCATCTCAGCATGACAAATGCACACCATGTGTGCAATCCTCTGCAGCCCCTGATGCGGTTAACGCTTTGATGCAGTCAGGATGACCCTTTGCCAAGGCTGGCTCAGCAGAGGCGTGTGGCTCCAAGCTTCTGCCCTCCACTCCTGAAGGAGACTTGCTCCCAGTCCCTACCTGTGGCCATGGTAACAAACAAAAGCCCTCCTCACCAGGCACTCTCCATCTTATTGATTCCTTGGGAGATTTATGGCAGAGACCTGATCTCACTGAAGGAGCTAAATCCAATTCACTAAGGAATTACAAGCCTGTCCGATCAATAATCTATTTATCTCTTTCTCTTTGCCATCTTTAAACACTCCAACCCTGTCAAAAGAAATTGAAAGCTTTTTAAAAATGAAATTATTGAACTCTGGAATGGCTCTGCTAAGGCGTCTGGAAAGTATCATGAGACCAGGATGGATCCAGTTCAGATCTAGCTCTTTGGAGAGATCTGTCATAGCTCCAGTAACCCAACAGCAATCCAATAGACAGGCTGGGGCAGTGGGGGATGCTGGCACTCAACACACAGAAAGAAACCAGCCCAGGAGATCACAGGTAGTGTGGACTCACAGTTTGCAGGAGATCCCACTTTGACATGAGTTCCAGGGAGGAACATACACGTAGGGGGAACACAGTAGGGCGACTTCTACTGCATTCCCTTGGGCCAAGCCAAAGCATGAGAAAGGATTGTGCATCCTCTGCTGCACAGGCAGAGCCTAAGAAAGGCTCCTATACCTACATACAGGTACTGGGAACTAAGAGGGAACTTGGGTGTAAAGTGTTAACTCCACCTGAAAATGCATTACTGAGGTCCTTGGAAGCTGCAAGCTACATTTGTTCACGACTTGAGCAGATCATGAAGTTTAATTTAGCCAGCACATGACTTCAGAAGCAGTCATTACGTCTCCCAAGGGCAGAGGTGTGCTGCAACCCAGAAATAATGTTATTTTTCAGCTCTCATGCAGCACTCCTAATTAATAGATTGTAAAGTAGTTTGCATGGAAGAAAACCCAGGCGCAGAGAGGAAGCAGGGGTAGCTGAAAGCCAGATGGTGTCAGAACCAGGAGCTGAACGATGGTCTCTGAAGAAGTTTCCGTCCTTTTCCAAGCTTCATAGCTATTTTTATCTAACAGATGCAGGCCTTCACAAACAGAGGGGATACTGCAGGATCAGCTTGGACATGTGAACTGCCTTCATAGGCAAGCTCCTTGTCAAATAAATATTTATGCACATGCTTAGATTATCTTTCTTAAGACCAGCTCTTAAGCAGAATATTATTTGCTGTCCCACTGGAGCTGAAACATATATTCTGCTGGCCAAAAGACAGTATTTTCTTGGTTGTGTAGAATTTGGGGAATCACAGCCACAATTGCTCTGTGGGAAGGGCTGTGCTGGAGAGCAAGCACAATGTTCAGACCTGAAGGTGTTTGGGTACGTCACAAGGGCTGTTGACAGTAATGATGTTGCACTGGTGCCTGCGGGAGATTTCAGCCCTGTGCATGATTTTGCCTGTGGCATGTTTGCCCCTCAGATTGCCTCATGTTTAACAGGTTCGTGTACCTACTTTTCTGCACCTGAAACTCCAGCACTGAAGCTGGAAGGGGCTAAATCTCTCTGGAGATGGAGAGGGGCCAGTTCCTCTCACTTCAGAGGTTAATGAATGGAGTCATTAGGATAATTAATGTTTTGCTGATGAATTAATCACCCTCTCAAGCAGTTTCTGCCTTTCGCTGTGCACAGAGGCAGGGCCCTCTTGAGTTCTAACACATCCCTTGCTAAGGTAGCTGCCTTGTCCTGACAGCCGCATGCTTTTGGAACAGGTCACTGTGCATCTGCCTTTTCAGCAGGGGAGTTGCTTTCCTGCGGGAGGGAAAACCTCGAAGCCAAGAGCTGTGCCGGAGTTTGAGAGACTCCAGGCTGCCAGCTGCTAGGATTAAGCTTTTTTCCATCCTGTACTAACACTTCCAGTTCTGACTTGGGGCCACCTTGGCTGTCCCCAACCTCAGCGCATTTCATTTGCCACCCATCCAACCCACGCAGCTCTGCCACTAAGCCTTGCTTTTCCTCTGCAGAACCATCTATCTTTGTCCTTCAATTCTTTCACCTTGATGCTTTTCCTGCCTTCTCCATCCCCCAGTGTTGCTCCAGCCCTGACCCCAGGTCTCTGTATTGATCCCAAGCCTGGCTTGAATCACACTCTTTTTTCAGGTCCTCTTTCGAAAGAGCATTACTGAAGCACTTCACTGAAGAGCAAATGCCCTTGTTGTTTTCTTGTTATTGGAAGTGTGAGAAAGTGCGTGGTGACCATGCCAAAAAAATCACTAACCTTTCTGTGGCAGCTTATACAGCGCAATGAAACACTGAAAAGAGCTGCCGTCACACAAGAATTTCCTCCCTTGGCTGCAGGCACATTTGAACTGTGATTTCCAGGGGATGGAAAGCTGAGAGGGATTTCACAGCACTGTTCCTGAAATAGTCCAGCAAAAGTCATCAGGGCTCCTTGAGCAGGGCCCTCTGAGAGTCCTGGAGTGCACAGAGTCACAGCAGCACCTCCAGGCTGAGTCCCACAGGTTAAGGTAAAGAAAAGGCATCCCTGCTATTTAGGGTAAATCCAGCACCCCTCAAGATCACAGACTGTCGTTCTGCTTTATCACGAGGTAAGGAACTTCATCATTGAGCGTTTTTGGCAAAGAGTGCTTTAGGCAAAGGATTTTGGATAGACGCCTCAGATGGGATGAAGATATCCTGTAGAAAGTATGTCAGGTCTTGGGTTTTCTGGTCAGTTCTTATCAGAAGGAGAAAACAGAATCGAAAACTTGACCTTTTTAGTGAAAAATTAATACTACAACATTTTGCTGTTTCACAAGGGGAAAAAACGTAAAAGTAATTTATAAAATCTTGAAGTGTAGCAGAACAGGATTGCCAGCCCATGGCCTGTACTTCTCAAAACCCATGCCTTTACAGGTCAGCTTCTCCTCTGACTTACCCTGCGAGCATTTGGCTCTGCCCTCAGCGCTCAGACTTCAATCCTCAAATCCTATTTCGCCCTCCCACTGCCTCGTCTCCTGACTTGTTTATGATTGCCCCTTGGACAGTCCCCTCATCGGACATCCATCCATCTCTATGTGGCCTTTCTTCTTGTCGGTTTAAATGCTGCCTGTGATTTATGGCCCAGCAGCTCCCCAAACACATCTCCGGCATGTTATATGGCACTGGCGTAATGCTAACTCTCTTAAACCACAGAGGAAGCAAACAGTGCTAATTTATGCCTGGCTTTTTTTATTCCCCAGCATAATTCTGATTTTAATGTTCCATCTACACCACATCAATATCCTTTCACCGCCGGCAAGTAAAAACAAAAAGTAAATATTTCATTTCCCATTCTTCCCCTCTTAAAAGGTTTTGCCTAAACCAGCTCACCCGGCATGCCCTGAGGTGAGACAAATGGGAAGCGACTGTGGTCTGCCACAGGGGTGCTCAATGGGCAGGGCACAGCCCACCAGCGTCAGCTTGCCGAGAGAGCTGCTATCTATTGGTGCATGAACATAACAAATGCAAGCATCTACTGCATCAGGTTAAATTACCAGCCTGAGCTAATACAAGGCTCTAATACATCGCTAATCTATCAGTCTGGTATCACCGTTTACTTCATGTAGCTATATTCAGAAAGCACATCAAAGTGCTCCGGGAAAAGAGAATAAAAAAAGCAGGTGAAGAGAGAGATAGAGAGGAAGAAAGGTAACAAAACATTATGCAAAAAATATTAAGAAGCCAAGATAAATCTCTGGCCAGGGGCACTGACAAAATGACTGGGCAGCTGGAGGGATCCGTATCCTGCTGGATTCAGAACATCTGCACGAGTCTGCCTGAGTGAGGAGCATCGAGAGTCTCACTGGTGTTCAGCCCCACAGGGCTCTCCACACTAAAATACAAACCCTGTAGTCTCAGGTGCTCCTCACACCTCCCTAAAATTGTGGGTCATGGAAAAAAAACTTTACCATCCCTGTATTTTTCACAGAGAGGACAGACAGACGGTAATCTTGCTAAAATCCCAGTTGAATCCAGGTCTCAAGAATGCTCTGGCTCCTCACCTTGAAACTGAGAACAACATTTCACTGATCCAGCCACCCCAGAGTCTGTACTGGTTCTTAGTCTGGGAAGAGACACAAGATCACTAGGCAGACCCTCTACAGATGAGACCTGTATGCACACATAGCTTATTGATTATGAAACTTCAGCGAGTCAAAAATTAGTGTAAGGGCCATACACTGCTGGCTTTCTGCTGCTTGTTTGCTCCCAACCAGCCCATCTTCTTGATGGTCACCACACAGACTCCCAGTGTGAAGCTGGCCAGGGCAGGACTCAAGGGGCACAAGAGTGAGGAGAGGTGCAGAGAGTCCTCCCTTCAGCATTGCTTGAATGCAATCACGCTCACCAGTGCACAGAAAACATGTCCAGCCTTGGTGCTCAGCCCCCTGCAATGCTTTTACCTCCCTTTGCTCTTCCTGGTGATGAGCAATGCCACTGCACTGGGATTATATTGGTGCAAGAGACTTCCTACATCTCAGTTTGTGCCCCCACCGTGCTGAGCAATGCTGAGGGGGTCACAGCCCCCATGCCAGGATAGGCCCCGAGATTTCTCCCTCCCCTGCTGAGCACAGACCAACAGCCAGAGTCTCCTTCTGAAATCAGGCTCCTGCCCTGGAGCTACTTGAGATCACAGTTTGTTTTTCTCCAAAAAGAACTGTTGCAAGACAAATACCTCTCTCAAGATGATTGAAGTAGGTCACGTTAGGAGTGCTCTGGAGAGTCTGTCTGACACTTCCTATCAGCAGCAGACTGCTCTGCTCCTTTCTTTTCTTCTTCTCCCTCTCTCCCCCATCCCTCTTCTCCTTCCATTGCTAAAAGTCTGTGAAAAGGGAACTCTGTGAAGGGAAAACAGCTCAAGCAAAATCTGTGCTCTGCTTTGGCAGCTGGAAGAATCAATGCTAACATGGTCCATGACTGCAGACAGCGGCTTACACTAGCAAAGCAGCATCAGGCAGGCAAAAATCATGATGGGGTTGAACAGAGCAAGTCATTGCTGTGCAGGCATGGAGCCCTGTGGGCCCTGCAGGGAGCAGGGCCATAGCATAAGGACTGTAGTATAAGGTCAAGCATCATTTAAATGACAGGCGTCAGGCACTGTAATAGCCTGGGGGATTTTATTTGCTGTCCTTCAGAGCTGCTGGAGAGACATGAAGGGTCCTTTGCTGCCCATGCCCGAGGGAGCGCCCAGAGCCATCCCAGCTGGGCTGCTGCCTTTCCTCATGCTTGAGGGACGGTCCCATCTCCTCCCTGTGCACCCTGTGCACTCCCAGCTCCATCATCACCTCCCTGCTGTCTGCCCTGCTCCCTCCCAGCCAGACTGCTGCCAGCTGATGAGACATCTCACCCAGGACCCCAGACTCGGTTTTCCAACTGGCAGTGATTAGCACAGTGGCACCTTTAGGCAGCTCAATGCTGTAATGCTACAGGGAGGCTGCACCCCAACAGCTAGCCCAGAGAGACAGAAGGAATGTTAGTTAAATTTAGTTACTTGTTTCAGTTTATTAGCAGCATGCACCCCCTCAGCCCATGTTCTGGTCAGATAAAGCAAAGTTTGTGTGATCAGATAATAAAATCTAAGCATCAGACCATGAACTGGCCCAGACATCAAGTTATAATTGGCTGAAAAAAGGCAACACGAGACTTTTTTTTTTTTTGCTCTTCATTGGGTACTCCGCAGAGCTCATGCAATAAAGCTGCTCTCTTCTCCCTGCCAAGACAACGTGACTGTAGTGCAATGGAGCTCTACTGCATCCCTCCAATGCAGCACTCCCTGCAGCACTCCCGATAGACCAGGGGTCATTGCGAGCATCTTTCAAGGGCTTAAACAGAGCAGTGAGGGAGAGCGATCCCAGAGCTGTCAGCAGACACCCTGCTAGCAACTCCCTTGCCTGTGCATCCAGGTTTTCCGGTGGAAAAATGAGACAAGGACCCCCAGACCCCCTGTCTGCAACAGGGACCACAGCTTTGGTGTGTCCTGTCTACAGCAACCAGCTGGAGTCCAGTTTGAGACTGGTCATGAACGGGGCTCTGGAGGGCAAACCCTTGAGGAAATGTAGCTGGGAATATGCTAACAAAGGACAAGATAAATTCACTCATTTAATGCTGTCTGAATTTTGGAAGAATTTTGTGCTGGATGTTTAGAAAGCTTCTGTCTCTCACAGATGAGCTGCATGGATTGCCAAATGTATGTCCTCTCAGAGGAAAAAAATGAGTTTTATTTCTAGTACAAACCTATAGGACTTGTTTCAGTTTTACAAATTTCCTTTCTAAATGGAAACATTTTAGAGGAAAAGAAATTGCTTTGAAAAATGCTTGCAAAAAAAAAAATCCTTCTAAAAATGTTTTGATCTGATTGATCCACCAAGCAGTAGCTGAGGGTAACTAAGAGATGACAGCTGCTCCTTTTGTTGCCTGCTATTCTGATTAACTTCAAATAAGACGCTCCCTGTCACCCATGGCCCTCCACGTAGTGAATGCACAGGGCTCTGTGGACTCCATTGCAGAAACCTGATGCCAGAGCAGATCTCCTGCTGCTAGAAAGAAAAGATTTCTTTTGCCCAGGACTGTTTGGAAAACCATGATTGGGCTCAAATTCAGAATAACAATACTATAAATTTAGAGAAGCTTTATTTAGAGAAGCTCTTTCCAAAAGTGTTCGAAGTTAACTTTGCAGTTGTGATCAACATTGTTTTTTCTGGGAGCAGAATCGAGAGCATCCACACAGGGAGGAACCGTGGAGTTTCTGGTTTCCCAGCATCCATCTTCCCTCAACCCTGTATCTGCTTTGGGTTCACTGACCAACCTGCCGTTTTTTTTGAGGACATCATTTATATTCCTTTCTCATATAAAAATAACTGTGCCACAGCAGAAACCCACAACCACCAAAATCCAGCAGTATCCTCACTTGAATTAATGATACAGGGCAGACTCTGCAAAAGGGAAGACATTTTTCCTAAGACTATAGCTAAGAATAATCTCACACAGATAGTTGATGTTCCTATATGACACAAACATAAAATCCTCTCCTAGCTGTTTCCAGGCAGTGCAAACTTCCTCTCTAAGCTCCCTTCTCTAGGCAGATACAGCCGCTGATGGGAATTATAGATTGCTTTTTTGGTGCCAGGGGGTCTGAACAAAGGCAAGAGGGGAAGAACTCAGCCACATCCCCAAAAGGAGAAATAAGTTTGGCTCCAGCTCAAAACTCTGCAGCTCAGGTCCATCCATGTCACTGCGGATAATCAGACAAGTAGCTTGTTGGAATCTTAATCCAGAAAAACGGAGAGCTTGAGCTAATGGCTAAATAATCCCCACATTAAAACCTTCTGCAAAGCTGAATGAGAGAACTGAGCTTCCAAATGCTTCCAATTAAATGGAACATCAAGGTCAGCACCCAGAGGGGAGACAGAGGGCAAAGTAGGCTGGGAGGCTCCAGGGGCAGCTGGGGCCAGGAGTATTTCCACAAACTCTCATCTCTGGCAGTGTTAAACTCTGTCACAGCATTAGTAAAATGTGAGCTTTATTGGTTATTTTCATTTCTGTGCATCTGCTTTCATAAGGACGGGGTAGCTATTTGATAAGAACCTATGGATGGATGGAAAGGATTTTTCTTTGCTTCTTTTCCTTCTTTGCACACCTCTTCCACTCCCTTTCTCCCACCTAAGAGCTGAGGGTAATTTGTGTACTGGCTGAAATAAAACCCACTTAGCGATGAAGTCCGTGGCTAAAGCCTGTGGACATCAGTGCAGCCTTAATGAAATTTCTGTGCCTGAAACACATTAGTAGGCAAGAGCTGAGACTGGAAAAAGATCAGGCTGCTGAATAGCTGGCAGAGCTGGAGCTTTCAGACCAAAAGTCAGCAGAGAGAACAAGGGAGAGAAAAAAAGAGGCATACATGGGGTTACTCTGGCTGAGCCAACCTCCTGCCTGCCTGAGCCACAAACCTTCAGGATTTGGGTCCATTTTACACATAGGGAGAAGAGACGCCAAAGCATGTGTTTATGTGCAGCAAGAAGGGGGGGGTCAGAGGCAGGGGATCCTTCAGGCTGTTTTAATTTCTCCCCAAAGACAGGTCAGCTAAGTAGATGGCATCTCAGAGCCTAAAATTGTGCTCACATCAGCAGTTTTTATGACCATGCATCATTCAGTCGGTGACATCACTCAAGACACCTCTCAAATTTACACAGGGCAACAAGGAGACAGGAAGAGAGCACAGGGCTGGGAAATCCCTGCACTGGAAATACAACTTCACTGTTCAGACACCCCAGCTGAAATGCTTGGCACATTCGGGCATGGATCCAGGGGAAAATTTGCTGGGGCTTGGGGGGAGCTTGGCTGCAGCCAGCTCCGTCTGATGCCATGCTGGGAGATGTGCCCCACACCGGCCATTAAGCCTTGCTAGTGCAGCTGGCTTTGCCCAGATCAGAGGGACCCTGACATCCCTGGTCTTCGACACAGCCAAGAGCTGCACTCCAGTACTAGCATCCACTGACCCCCTTACCCTAAGCATTTACACAATTTCTCTGTGCCTTGAAACAGTCAGACTCTTAAAACCCTCAGAACACACAAAAAAATCCCTTTAAGATCTATTTTTTTAAATGCAATGACTAATTATCAATACTATTGCAGGACTGGCCCTTCAGTTGCTGAACTTTTCTTTAATTCTAGCATAATTCTGCTCTGTCTCCCAGAAGACAAGCATTTGGCTTTTCTGCTGTGCCCTTTCAGACGCGTTACAGACTGTGATCTCGTCTGTGCTCTTAATGGCTTTGTCAAGAGATCATTTCTGCTCAAACCTTGTTAGTCTTAATAAAGACAAAATAAAGTTGTAAATACTTCTGTGGTTTCCTTTTTGCTGGGTTGTAATTTGACTAACAAATTAAATTACTTTAATTTGGAAACTAATAATTATTTGGTTAGAAGTAGATAGAAGGAAGTTTAGTTGAAAATGGACTTTTCATGGAAAGAAAAGAGATACCAGTTCTCGGAAATATAAACTAAATGTGTGAAACTGGATGAGTGACATTTTGAAAATCCTCTCAAATTAACTGGCTTTGGCTTTCAGTATATGTCATTTTTATCCCCATTTGTAAAGCTAGTATTTCTTTCCATCACATCTGTTGGGCAGACAAATCCATGAAGCTGGAAAACTTTGGTGATGGAGCTATAAAAGCAGAGAGATATCATAAAGATAATGGTCCACTTTCAAAGTTGGAATCCCAGACTGTGTTACTTTCTCCTGCAATCTCCAAAGCCACGTCCAGGAAAACCATGCTCACCCAGTGCTGCCATGGACTTTTACTGATGTGTTGTCATCTAAATAGAAAGCTCTGTTCTCATTTGTTAATTGACTCCTCTCTTAAGATAGGAGTTGGAGTAGTTTGTGATAAATGGATTACACAATCCTCTTTGTCTCAGTGCAGCTTCTGTGAAATAATTGCAAGTCCCTCCTGACACTAACAGTAACATTGCATCAGGTAAAGGGGGGTGGAGGAAGAATCTGGGGACTCCTTTTGCTTTCCGTCAGTGGAGGGACATGGTTTTTAACTCAATATTTACCTAACATAACATAAGTGACACATGGGGCACAGTCCAGAATCCACAACTCCCTTTTCCTGTGTGACTTACAGTAAGGTCTTCCTTTTCCTAGGGGAATGTTTCCACCAGGGAGGTGGCCTCATGCACACACACTACAGCAACAGCATTTTCAAACAAAAAGAGGGAAATATGTACAGGTCTTCAGAAGAGACGCTTTGACAGTCACCCTCCAAAGAGGTCTCTAAACTTGATCAGAAAATCACATTATTTAGTACTCCTCACAGGTTTCTGGTTTTAGCACTGAGATTTTAGATCCACCTTCTAAAACACGTATGTCACTTCAGGTGCTTAAAAAGAAAGCAAAACCGTGCCTAACTATGTCCTTTATTGGATCTGGCCATCAAAAAACAGAAGGTGTTGGCAAACTCTGCTGCAACTCCATGTGGTTGCTTTGCGACTCCCTCTGCTCTTTAAAGGGGAAGGAAGAGGTGTTCTCGTTCTCATCTAGACAGGCTCTGCTGCCAGGCTCTGATCTTCCAAATTATCACCCCTGCAAAGAGGCAGAGCCCTTTAACAAGGGTTCTCCAGCCAGCATTTCTTCAGTGTCAGAGCTGTAGCTCTACATCTTTCTACCTCTTCCTGTATGATCTCTCTGCTTCTTACTCAGTCCTCCCTCTCTGCCCCACCAAGCCACTCTTACCTTCCAACTTACTGTTTCACTAAGACATCTTCAACAAGGAGGATCTCTCCTGTGCTTCTTACTGCCAGCCCACATTGTTCTGACATGAAAAGGTAATTAAAAAGGTCAACAACTATTTCTTCCGTGGTGACGGAAGATTGCAGCCATGCTCTCAGATTTATGTGGGATCCAAAATTGCCAGAAAAAACAGAAGTTATAGCCAACTTACATCAGACAGAGTTTACAGTTTCTGGGAAAACAGCAACAAATTTTAATTAGGATTGTACTGAATGAGAGCACCTTCTCACTGATCCCTACAGATACTGATCACACCAGGTAGCAAGAAGCACTATTGGAGATGGACTGAGGGATGTAGGTGGCCAGGAAAGGGCTGAGAAGGGACCCCACTTCAGCTTACAGCCTATTCACAGAGAAGCTGATGTCTCAAGCTCATCCATGCATAGAAACCCTATGAACATACGTATATGCCCACAATCCACTCGTATTTGCATACACGCAGTCCTCTTGCTGAGCTGTTCCCTGCTCACTTGGCTGGGGAGGGGATGCAGCGATGCACCCACACAAAACTACCTCTGCTCTTAGAACTCCAGCCCTGAGGCCCACGGCACAGGCATTTTGCTCCACTCCTCGCTCACCATTCAAGTGCTTATGTATGCTAAAGAGTCAGACATGCTCTGGTTTTTATTTTACTACTTATTGTCCTAATTTCACCAAAGGCTAACTGCATGGGAAATGAAGTTTCCCCCTGGCTGTGCGTATTTCCAACTCTAACTTACTTTCTTCGATAAGACTTTTTTTAAAAAAATAAAGAACATGACAAATTCATCTCCAAAAGAAGCCCAACTTTGCAGAACAAACAAACAAGGAAAATCCTTGTTTATTCCAACAACAACTGCACAAAACCAATGGAGAGATGAGACAGTGCTTTAACCCCCCAAGGGATGTCTGATGTAGAGTACAAGCAAGGCAGAAGGAAATATAAGCAGTGCTGGAAAAAGGACAGAGGTTTCTGCACATAGGAGGCAGCCTGATATCCATATTCAGGCTTGCTTTTGCCAATAGAGAAGGAGATGTTAGAGCCCCAGAGCTCAACTTTCACCAGTGTGAATGTGCAGGCAAGGCTGTGAAATCACTGAAGAAAGAAGGGATACTTGCCTGCAAACACCTCCACTGCATTCCCTGAAGCCTGGATGAAGGTGGAAGAGCTTCAGAAGGAGCCATCTGGCTGGCAAGAAAGCTGGCATTGGGCAAAGCCTTAGCTGCAGCTTGAGTCGACATTTAAATTCAGAGGAACTTGGGCAAAGCCTCAGGCATCACCTCCTCACACCCACTCATTGCCTGACACACCGCAGCTGAGCCTGTAAGGACCCCGAGCACCGCTCATCACCCCAGCTCCTTGCAGGTGGTGCCAGGCAAGTGGTTTGGCCCCATAATGCCTCTGATCTTCACAGCCAGCAGAGGCTGTAATTCATCACTTGCCACAGCTGCTCACTGCAGACACAGCCTGGCCCACAGGCTCATCTCGAGCCTCCAGCCTTCTCCCCTTCTTGTTGGACCTTGCTATCCCTTTCCTCTCTAGTACTTGAAGTTAAAAAAAAAATGGTAGGAACAAACACTGGAGTAAAATACCTCTAGTCAGATCAATGGGTTATATTTTTACGCCAGTCTTAAAAAGTTTCCCTTCACTTTTACACCATTTGTTTGATTTTCTTTTGTTTTTCATCATAATAAAGTTGCAACCTGAAACAAGGGGGAAAATAAACAACTTTCAAGCAGGGCTTTTCTTGGTATCTTTTTTCACTTAGAGCTGCCGCGATATTTAGTGTTGCTAAAATGAGGAAAAATTGCCCTTTTATTCTCCTAGAAAGCCTGTTTCAAAGAATCAGCATTTTCTGATGAAAAATGGTTTGTTGAAATTTCCCAACCAGCGCTTTTACTGAGAGCATTGAGCATAGCCCTACTAATATTTCCCTTCATTGTGAAAAGTGCAGATCCCCCTCAGACTCCACTGAAGTTGTGCTGTGTGGACATCAGCTGAGCTAAACTACACAGGATTTGGGGCTGGGCTTGAGCTCAATCAGCTGAGATCAATCAGTTTAGGCTTCCTATTTTACACAGATTTCTGCAGATGTAGATCCATTACAATGTTTCTTAGCTTTTCGCCCTGCCCCAGATTTTATTTTTAATCTAGAAGTCATGATCAGCTCTAGTAGTGGAGGTAGTCCTGTGTCCAAAACCCCAGCAGCAATGCGGTGCAGTGCCTCCAGACTACATTTTGCCTACAGACAGGTGTTATTCTCTTGGGTGTAGGACAGAGCAAACATCACCCTCTTTCTTCCAATTCTGGCA
The DNA here is from genome assembly GCF_000695765.1 of Mesitornis unicolor. Classification (NCBI taxonomy): domain Eukaryota; kingdom Metazoa; phylum Chordata; class Aves; order Mesitornithiformes; family Mesitornithidae; genus Mesitornis; species Mesitornis unicolor. The sequence continues at coordinate 63,664 of NW_010205080.1, read as the reverse complement.
AAAGCATGGACATGATTAGGCGTATTGGGTTTTCTGTGAGGGGTTTTTGGTTGTGTCTTTGGTAACGGGGGAAGGGCTATGGAGATGGCCCTTTAAGAAGCTACCTGAAAAGCTCCCCCTTTTCCTTTATCAGACCCATATCTGACCAGGGCCAAGCCAATCAGCGCCCCTGCGAATTCCTGTGTTTAAGGGGGGTGCAGGGCATGCCTCGCTCTCTGGCACTGGCCCTGACCAGTGCAGTCCCAGGTGTGGGTGGTGCAGCCCCGGCCTTGCCCGGCTGGGCTTGGCCAAAAGAAAGGAGAGGGAGGAGAAGGATGCAGAACCCAGGTTCCTCTTTTGCAACCTGTGGCAAGAGCCGGATCGACTGGCCTGCAGCCCGTAGAGTTCATCAGTGGGGCAGGGCCACCTGAGCAGTGGCTGCCCCTGAAGAAGCCTTGACTCCGGGCAGTGTGTGCTGGAGCAGTTCGTGTGTGAGGGAAACTGCAGCTGTGGGCAGACCCAGATATGACTTTTGAAGACTTTTTCCCCTATGGAAAGGGGGCCACGTGGAAGCAAAGACAGAGGCTGGGCAGAGTCTTCCTACTCCTGAGAAGCACATGTGAAAACCGACTGCAACCCCCACTCCCATCCCTCTGTGCCTCAAGGCAAAGGTGGGGGGGTAGGGGGTGGTGAAGAAACCAGGAACAAAAGCTGAGCCAGGGAAAAAGCGAGGGCTGGGGGGAAGTTGTTTTGACTTTAAGATCTGGTTGTATCTCCCATTGTTCTACTCTGATGTTGGTAACAAATAAAAATTGTTTTGTTTTTATTCCTTGTGATGAGTCTGTCTTTTGCCTGTGACCTTTTTTAAGTGGTGAGAAGCCCTCCCAATCCTTACTGGCCCTTTTTTTTGCGGTATCGTGGCGGTCAGTTTAGGCACTAGGCCTAAACCATGACATTAGGCTTCACTTAAGCAAAGCATAGACCTACCCTCAAGGCCATGAGGACTGCCTGGCAGCATGGTACAGACATGCCACAGAAGCTTCTAGCTCAGGCTACAATTTTTCTCTTTTTGGGTCTCAGCTAATTGCACAAGCTCAGAGCAGCTCAAAACACACTTTCTGCAGGAGAATCAGACACCACTGCCTGTTTTAAAGTGCTGTTGTGTTGAAAAGAAGAGCATCAAATCCTTGAAACAGCCTCGCTTCCCTGCCTAGGCCCCTGCCTTCTGCCTCCATATGATGCCGCTGCTGGCAGAAGATGGAGCCAATCTGCAAAATGAGCATCTCCATGGAGATGAGCTGAGAGCATGAGAAGGTCAGAGCCAAAGTGTCAGGAGCAGCAAAGGAGTTCTTCAAACTTCATTTCCTTCCACAGCAATCACTTGATGGAGATTTGTTGAACGTGACACCTGGCTGCCTCACATTGCCGGCTCAAATGAGGAGACAAAAGAGGAAGCTAATTGTTTCCAATGCATTCAGGTTTAATACAGTGCATTTTTAATTAGGGCTCTAAAGAAGAAGGGAATCAATTACCTCTTGCAGAGGCAGACACTGCTGGCAGGTGATGTCGTGAAGAGAAAGGGAATTGCATCAGGATGCTATGGCTCCCCAATGAAGAGAGGGCCAGTGAGCTGTCTGGGGACCCCTGCACCTCAGATACTCTTAGTGGCTCCAAGGAGGCTTGCCACGAAGTGGCACTGTGATACCATCCAAGAGGACAAGATCAGGGGAAAGTGCTGTTGAGCCACCCTGCTTTAGAGGTGCCCTTGTGTCTGGAGAGTCTTTGTAACCCCTAGGGACCGTCTGCTTTCCAGGACCTGAGGAGGAGATAAAGACATCTGACAGAGCACACCATGAACATCCTTCCCCACAGCTGTGGTGAGATCTAGTCCTCTTCAAGACACCCTACTCCTTATTTGAGCAGGATTGGGATTGCCCAAAACACACTGCTTGAACCATTGCTTGGTGACCTGTGCTGGGGAGAGGGAAACAAAGGCACTCTGATCATTGGCATCCAGATTTGTAGAGTATTCTGGGCTAGAAAAGCCACCCTGGTAAGCTGACATTGAAGGGACACCCGTGAACAAACACAGTAAGCCCAAGGACTTGCTCTAGGAAGCAAATCCCCATAGCATACTTTTAAGGCACAAGCACATGCAGCAAGAAGCTGGTACAGCTGAAAACTTGGGGTTGTTCAGCAGATCGAAGCTTAGGTCTTCAAGGAGCACAATTTCATGCCTTTAATGAGAATTATATTTCCTAAAGTAAGCAGCCAGAGTCCTTCAATTCAGTGAAATATATTGCAAGAGCATACAGGTCTCAGGAACCTGCATTCTCAGTGCATCATATTCAGTCTTTGCCAGGCAAAAATCACAGCCTTTTTCATATCGTTCAACAGGACAGTTTGAATTAATTCTCTTTGGTTATGAGTGACTTCAGTGTCTGTCACTGAAGTCTATATCACAGAGATTTCCTTGCAAGACCTAAAGGGACCAATTCAGTTGACTGACTAGAAGATAGCACCATCTGAGGGACCCTACAGCATCTTAACATCTGCATGGGGCTGGCAGAAATAGCACAGAACCTGGCATCCTAGCAGCTAGCTGGAATGCTTAATGGTGTCTCAAAATGTACCAGACACCTCTTTTTAGCCAACTGAAAGCTGCCAGTGCTTGGCCAGTTTAGGGAGTGTTTGATGCAAAAGCTAGCTCAGCTGTAACACAGGACAAGGCCTTCAAGCTGTGCAGTGCTGCTCTGCAGCAAGCCCGAGAATAGAAATTAGCTCCTAAAAATAATTTGGGACGTTTTGATTGCGAAGCTGGAACTAACTTAGAATATGGCATTGTAAAGCTAGAAAGAGTAAAACAAGAAGACTATCCATTAAAATAAAATGGTGAGTACAGACTGAGTGCTAAAGAAATAAATCCGATGGTGAAATTCACTTTACGCATGTAAGACTGAGATGAGGACTTCATTGCCAGGAAGAGTGTGAGGGTTTTTTTCCACTTTGTGTCTTTTCTATTTCTTCATATTTTCTCAATGAATCTCTGGAAGATGTTGTTTATGGAAAATAATGGAGAATGCTTCATGAAAGATTTATTAATCAGAACTGCCAAATTCATAATTACTTTCTGGGCATTGAAATTGTTTGGCCTTATCAAATAAATGAGAATAACCACTGATTATTGTTTTTGGAGAAAGGAGTAGCTGGTAATAAGAAAAAAAGCATGCACATAGGAGAAAGAAAAAGATAATATAAATGGACATAGATGTCTGAGTGGTCAAATGATTCATCTATCCTAAAAAAGAAACATAATTTCTGTGTTATGAGGCACTGAAGCAAGTCAGTGGTACTTGCACTCCAACACGGTAGATGGACTTCATTTGTTTCCCTGATCCTCTTCTGCCATTGCCGTTTTATGGTTCATAGGCAGCTGGATTTTCCCTCTGTTGTTTTTAGTTCAAAAATAGGAATCTTTGCTCAATAGAAATTACTGACATTTAATGCGAGCAAGAAACTTATAAAAACCTTGAGTTTTTAAAGTTTTTCCACTTCCGTGGCAGAATAGCTACATCTGATACACAGGTGCAACCTGGCAGCAGTTTTTGGGGGCTTTTTACACTGAGGTTCCTGAAAGTTATAGAACTTACCAACTTCTGATTAGAAAATTGTCACCATACCCAGATGCTTTTGAAAATCCAGGCAGCTGCCCTCAGAAGCCTTGTCAGTACGTATGGGACACCCAGCCTGGAGTGAAAAAAGTTTCACAGCCTTCAAAAAAAGTGTCCCCTTGTGTTCCCCTTCTTTTTAAACACGAAAAAATACATTTGTCTTTATTGACATGACTTCATGTGCTCTAGAGAATTGGTTTTGGATGTGTCCAAAGTTGCCCTGTGGGTAACAACCACCGCTGTCCCAAGCTGCTGGTCCCTAGGCTACCCTGCCTTGCCCCCAGCTGCTGCAGCCCCTGGCCACAGCTCCCTGTGCTTGTGCAGGAGCCCTGCAGCACTGCAGCAGGCGTGCAGGAGCAGCCAGAAACTCAGGCTGCAAACCTGGGGATCCCTCTCTTGCCCTCTTCCCAGCTTTTGCAGATTTTTCCCCTCCTCTCCTCCTATGATGATTTATGGGGGAAAAAAGTATAATTCTAAAATGAATAATTGATATTCTTTCGAAGCTATCTCCTTTACTCTACTTGTTCTCTTAATTTACTTGGTTTATACCAACTGATGACAGAAGCCTATTGTTTTGCTGAAACATTAACTTCACAAAGTCATTCCGCTCCCATCTGCAGCACTAAAATTAATGATTCCCTCTGCAACATCTGTTTAATTAACTATCGGCACCATAGAAGAGGCATCCAAATACCCCAGTGACTAAATCAGCCTCAAATTAGGGAAATACGATGTTAAATTGTATCAGAGAGAAGCAGAGATTATCCTTTTGAGCACTGACATTCATTAGCTACCAGCCACCCCATGTATCTTCATAATGAAAAAGTGTCAGCAGCTCTTTGCTGTAAAGTTTTCATTTAAGGGCTGCTGCTCCTTTAGCCATGGTGATTGGAAAGAGGAGGAGGTGGAGGAACACGAGCAAGCTTAAGCCAGTGCTCCATCATCCTTGCTGATGGATCTCGTGCTGAGATGAAAGATAAAAGGCAAAATAGTGCTGCAATCGAGCGCTGCCTACGTTGCCGTCATGCCTGGTGGAGCTTCCTGAGCCAGTGGCTGGTCCCTGCAAAGGCAGCAGGACTCATTGGAAAAGCTGCCACTGAGATGGGGCATGTCTGGGGGTACCACCAAAGGTACCAGTCTCTTGGCTGCCCTCTGAGAGAGAGGTGGGAGAAGGCAGCTCTAAGTGGGAAGAGGGGAGGGAAAACGGTTGGGACCCCCAGCGAGGGGGGTATTAAAAATGTTCGTTATAGGCTCTGCTGCTAATGAAGCTGTATGTCAAACTTTGTACAGGAAATGCACTAAATAAGGGGCTGATTCAAGAGAGTTTTTGAGTTTTTTTAACTTTTTTCCCCTGCTTTGAACTCCCCCCTTATGTTGCCACGGCAACAAATGCAGCGTGAAATTGCAAGTTTGCAAAATGCACTAAGTCAGCAGCATCATAAAAGCACGGCTCCAGCAAAGGAAAGGAAGCAGAGGAGAAAGGTGGGGAGTATGGGAGGGCAGGAGCCTGCAGACAGGGCTGGGCAGGCACAGAGAGGAGGACATCAGTAAAAGGAAGGTTTTGGGTTCCCACTATGTAGTTATTAAAATACACATCTACACCCAGACACTCTTCTGTCTATCCAGACTCACTACCTGACATTAACTTTCTCAGAAAAGGGAACTCCTGGGGGACTTTCGCCACTTCTTGGTGAACTAGGAAAGCGTTAGGCTGTTCACTTTAAAGAATGGGCCTGAACTCCTGGAATTACTGAAATAACTCTGAGATTCTTCTCTAATGCATGAGTTCAGGTCAGAAAAGTGCATCCACTGAGCCCTCTGGGGTGAGATTTTTCAAAAGCATACCAAGCCCAAGGCTCAGTGCCCACAAGGGCCAGACTTTCATCAGAGCTCAGTTTCCATTTAGGCAGCTAATTAATCTTTGCAAACACCTCAAAGTATCTAAACTGCATCTGCAGCTGTGATGTTGCCCTGAAGAATGGCTGCAGCTAAACAAAAAGTTCTCAGTTTAAAAACCCATTTCCTCTCTCTTCAGAATAGTATCTGCTGGATTTCTTGGCAAACCCCTTCTGATTGTTATTTCTTGGCTTAAAGAAGCAAGGCATATCTGAAAGACTGCTCTGAAACCTTTACCTTGTCTTCAAATCAAACATATACTTAAGTAGCAGCGAGGAGTTGAATTTGGCTCTTTAATACCTGTGCCACCAACTTCAAGGCAATGTGTTGGCACATGGGGTGCATTTGTAAATGATGAGGAAGCTTCAAAGAGAGGATGGGAAGACAGAATAAAGGAGGCTGCTGTTAGAGAACAAGCAGAAATACCACCCTTTATTCAAGAGGGGCTAACATCAGTAAACATAATTACTCTTGTACTAGATCCGTGTTATCCTCACCTTTCACTGAGAATAACCGCTTTTTAAAACTTTCCTTCCCACCTTTTCCCAATGACCCTAGCGGTCCTGTGTCTTGCCGTTGGTCTCAGTGGTCAACTCCAGCTCCACCATTAATTCAGGGTTTTCAAAGGTTGGTTTCCACAGCTGTGTGTTCTCTTGTTTCCTGGCAAAGATACAGTCACTAAGATCTGGCTTGGTTTAAGGGTAAGCAGGGTTTTTGTGTCTCCATGAACATTCCTTCGAATGAACTTTCAAAGTGAATTTGTCAAACCTTTTTCAAGCTTAAGATAATTTTATCTAGTGCGTGGTGAGGATGTTTAAAACCATTGCAAGAAGCTTTGACACATTTGCTTTAAAAGTTAATTCAAAAGATCATACTCAAGCGTCCCTTTGTGGGCATGTCCTACTGCTACCTGTTTCTCAAGACAGAATTGCAGATGAGTTGCCCTGTTAAAAAAAATCCTGCCTTGTTGAGAAGCGGCTCCTCTGTGGCTCCAGTGGCAGGGAGACAGTTTCTTCCCATGCAGCACATATCTACATTTGTGACATCTGCACGTTTGGCACACAAGGAAGCAGAATCAGTCGTTGCTTTCCCAGTGCTCATGTGCTGAGGTTATTGGCAGAACTCTACTGACAGAGCATGTAGAGAATGTACCAAACCGCATTTAAAAGTGTGACATGAAATTCAAAAGCAGCCAGGGGAATTACAACACTCTGTAGCAGGATAAGATGCTAAAGGAGCATGAAACACATGCTATGCTTAATGTGATTTTTTTTTATAAAACTGTTTCCTTTCCAAGCTTGCCAAGGAATACGTTGCACTGTCAGAGTACAACTTCAGACATGAACAGTCATGGCAATAGTGGTGAGATGGACACAGAGCCAGAGACACCACGGTTTATGCTTCTACCCAGATAAGGGAGTCAGGTGAACACCGGCTCCAGCTCAACACACAGAAACCTCTCAACACGCGGAAAAGTGTTATTGTAGGTGCAGAGGATCTCACATCCTGGATGTTACGGATAACGTAAGGAGAAGGAAGATAAGGACATTGAAGGCTTTAGGTGAGAGTGTCCCTTGAATAGCCAGTACTGGGAAATGACATATCAATATTTACTTGGCAAAATGGCACACGGCTCTGGAAATCAGTATATGTGGAATTAGAGATTGCTTGGATGGTGCACAGAGAAGCCATCTGGGACTGGCTTGCCAGTATGACAGGCACTGCATGCACACAAAGATAGGAAAGCCACTGCCATATTGTGTTTATAATTTGAAACAGACATGATTAAAAAATAGCGGGAGAAGACGTAAGGGGAAAAGGTGGCCCAGGACTACGTAGCAAATCAGTGCCAGAGCTGGGATTGATTCCCAAGACTCACAGGCCTTAGCCCATTTAAAAAAAAAAACGCTGAACATAAGAGGAACAGCTATTAGTCTCTGTCTTTGTTATTATCCTTAAGGTTTGGGTTTATGTATTTATTTATTTACCAAACACAGAGGAATGACAAACAGAATAAGAAACACGGAGTGCACAAGAAGGCTCATAAAATCCTTTTCATATCTTTAATCAATCATGACTAGTGTATCTTCCACACATTTTTCCAGTTTAAAATAGAATAAAGATGTCCCCTCACATCATAATCTTTCTCCAGGCAGCTGCGCTCCTTACATCAGCACAATGACCCAAACAGTATAGCTGTATTAACAGATACAATCTAGTCTTTAATGGAGCTCAGCAACTGGGATTAGCTACCTGTAATGTAGTTTGGGCTGTCAGGCACTGTACAAAACTGCTAACACATTACAAGTTATAGGCATCAATTCTTTCTAAGTGAGAAGGCATTTCAAATTCAAAACACCTCAAACCTAATAACAGGAAATTATCTTGATGGATCCCCTTCAGCATGTAAAAAAGACACAAAGATGAAGAGAGAGGGTCAGGCGTCCGATCAAAACAAAATCATATCAACACTTTTTTTCCTCTCTCTAGTTCAGAGCAAAGCAGAAACGTGGATTTGGATGTCAGGGAGGGATGGAATTGTGGAAATGTAAGGCGGAATAAAGAAAGTAAGTTTGCAAACTACATTATAACAGGGGGAAAAGAAAGTTTACCTGCCTATTTGGGTCAATGTGCACACCAGAAGCATCATTCTGACCTGGCAGGGCCCTGTCCTCTAAGATGACAGTTTGAAAAGTCCCTCATAGCTCCTTAGGGTATTTTCCCAAAGGAAGCTGACTCAGGAGTTAGGTAAGGTTTTTTCCCTTAACTTTCATATTTTGAAGATGCCCAATATGGACATCCTTAATGAAACCTGCTTTTTCAGATCAGAAGACACTCAGTGCTTCTTGAAAACCAGGTCTTTTTTTAAAAGCATCTTTGTTAAAGTACACACTTGGAATTCACACTCCAAAAGTGTACGCAGTGTCTGAAAATAATGTTCACTTGCCCCTTTGATCCTCGGCAATGATCCAGGGCTGGAAAACCTCTGGCAGCCTTAGGAGGAGATGAGGATGGGTCAGAGTTCAAGTGATGAACGCTGACAAGCTGAGTCATTGATGAGTTGCATGCTATCATCCATCATTTTTAAACCTAGCTTGTCTGAAAGCTTTCTCTGTTGTCAAGCTGAGTCATTTCTGCCCATGAAAGAGAGGGCTAGGGAGGAGAACTTTATTTCATCTCTCAGCGCTGTGGCCATGCACCAATCCTGCTGCTTTCCCATTTTTCCCACATCTGTTTGTCTATCCCTGGCATGTGAATTGGCCGAGCCACCATCTGACATCCCAGAAAGAACAAAGCTTCCTCAAGTCGGCGAAAGAGACCCCTAAGGAAAAGAAAAGGGACTGAAAACAAATTGAAAGCAAGGCAGACAAACCAAAAGGCAGATTTTCCTTTTAGCACAGTTTTGGAAGAGGAGGGGAGAGGAGTCCCCTGTGGCCAGAAGCCCACACTGCCTTTGGATATCCAGCTCAAGTCAGAAGCCCAGGGGAAGGATGGCTCCTCACCACCTGTCAGGAGGGATTGCAAACACAACAAAGTATCTTGTAGAAAAACCATGCGGGACAGTCATTTGAGACTGCCTCATTAGTCGTACAGCGCTTGCACATGCTGATGGCTGAAGGCAAAATATGACCTTAACTTGCATTATCACACCAAACACAATGTCTGTCTTTGCAAGGGGAGAACAAGAGAGAGCGAATGTACTGCATGAGATGTGAGGGATGGGCCTTTGATGGTGACAAGATGTTACAGCAGCCATAAAGGTGGATGTCCTTGATTATCCTCATAGTGTGGGAGCTCAGGCCTGGGACTGCGCCAGGTGCTGGATGAAGGCACTGTGGAATAAAAGTGCTCTGCTTCAAAGAGCTTTCACCCTGAACATTAAATGTCTCCCAGTATGTGAATATTATCAACAGACAAGACAGTCCAAGGCAGCACTGTGGTGACATTTAAGTTGTTGGAAATCTAATTCTGAAAGCGCTGTGTCCATCCCCATGGAAGGTGATACTTGTCTCCATGCAGCGGGTGAGCCCTGTGTACTGTTTTATTCTAAAAAAGACTGTGATTTAAGCAGTGTTCACACACCACGCTGTGCACTGGTGATCTGCATAAGGATCAACTTTGCATGCAACTCCCTGTTGCCTTTTTTTGCAGTTTCACGCCCCACCTGGTTGGAGTTGGTTTTCTTCCAGCACCCAGAAAGAAATTGAAGTGCTGAGCTTGCCTATAGCTTTCCATACGCTGACCCAAAACTTGATTTATTTTTAACTGAGGAAAACAAGGACAATTTTTCTATTTGAAAGCAGATCTAGAGTAAGATTTTTCGAAGTACTTTGTGACTAAGGTTGCTAGATCAGATCAGCTTTCGGTCTGTTGACCAGATGAGCAGACCTCTGTTCGAGTGCTCCCAGGACTGCAGATTTGAGGTCCTCTAACAGATTCAATCTGTCTATTTTCTTACTGAAGACTAAATGCATCAGATACAATAAAGAGTGCAAAGGAAGCTATAAATACAAGTTGAACCTAACAGAGTGAATCCCAAAGTGCTAAGGAGGGATTTGTAAAGACTTCTGTAAAGTTTTCTCATCAGAAATATTTGTGTGCGTCTTCTGGTTCTTGACATACTTTACATCTATTTTGAGGGCTTGAAACTTTGGAAGAACAGATTTTAATGGAAACCACTGGCCTCCTGCTTCTAGGAAGATATTGTTAGGATTGGCCCAAATGAAGAAGGATGTTCTCAGAGCTTCATGCTTTGGCACTGAGGAAGATTTAGCACGTTCTGATATCCATTTCCTCCACAGCTCTAATCTTAACACCCACCTACTGCATGCTAAATGAACATCCCAGCACTTCATAATAGAGACAGGAAATTAATTCCTCATAAAGGGTTTTTTTTTTCTACCCCTCTTATTAAGACTCCTTAGCCCTGTCAACAGCCAACTGAGCTTTCACAAGTCATAAAGGTGCATTTCTGCAGCCTCATTTCCTCAAATCTCTTACTTGATGGATTACGCTCATTAATAACCTTCACATTGGAGAAGAACAGCTGCCGGGGATTCAAGGTACCTTGTTGGACAAGGGTCACCTTGACCCTTGAAACAAGGCACTCAGGAAAGTAGAGACATGAAGTAGGGGGTCCAGTGATAAATCTTTGCTTTGCTCAACACCTCTTAGAGGGAGTAACTATAGAAAGAAGACCCTCCTTGGTCTTGCTGACCTAGGATTGATTCCCATGGGACCCAGCAGAGCTGGACCACTATCCCTGAGAAGGACATCATCTATAACAAAGCCCTTGCTTCTTGAGATTGATGAAGCTTTAAGCATTTCCACATCTCCAACACCCACTAAGTGCGTGCATCAATGTTTCCAGGATGAATGATGTCCAGAACAAGATTTTAAGAGGACAAGATCCATGGAGATGCCTAACAATAATCTCCTCCCTTGGCATATATATTTTGTATTATAATTTTTCTCTCCTACTCATAGTCTGTTAATAAATTTATTTTCTTTAGTGGGTGTGACTAATCTTTAATTTTAAAAGTATCAGTTTAATATGAGCATTAAAATGGACGGCGTTGCATCAGAATTACAGATCTAGTTTAAAGTTGTGCCATTTCACCCAGTCTTGAGCTCAGCAGCATCATACAAGCAGAGATGATGTTTAGAGAGATGGATCCTGAAACAGCAGGCAAAATTCTTGTGAAATGAAAATGGATTATATCCATATGATACGGATTTGGAAGCAGCAGAGTGAGAATTTGGAGCTGGTATCAAAAGCTGGAGGGCAGTGTAAAATAAACACACAGATTGCATTCCCAATTTTGGTAGAAACCTTTAAAAAAGAATTCATGCAGCTATCAAAAATAAAAGCACAAGACCAATTGAATGATCTCAAAACTAGAGAACATATCCTGAGAACATGACGTGTAGAACTTTCCTTGGTTCCCTTTTCAAAACCTTATGTAACATTTAATTTTGATTCTTGCATACCTACACCATGTAAACCACAGGACAGCAGCATAATGCGGCCCTTCACAGGTTCTTAAAATTTTTCAACCAGTCCTAGCACAAATATTCTGTAAAAAAGTACAGCGATGCTGTTGTTGGCTAGCAAACGTCTATGAGAAAATGTTTCTGTGAAAGGAGAAAACAAATTAAGTACAAACATTCTGCAAGGGCACGCTCCCCTGGGACAGTAGATTTCTGTAAGACTCGGAGGGCAAAATTGTCAGAACCTCTTGTTAAAATATAGGCAGCACATCACAGCCAGAGACCAGGGATAGTAAAGTGAAAAGCCCTGGTAGTTCTGGCTCAAAGTCAGAAATAGCTGAGTGCTTCTAGATCTCTTGACCCCAAGGAGTGATTAGTAACAATTTTTTTTTAAGTAATCTTTAACATTTTGTGTCTTTTGTTTTTAACGTATTAAGAAATTACACCCCAAAGGGGAATGGACAACTCAGTTTTGTGTCAGTCCCTGAAACAGTAAGTTGGCATCTCTAACTCCACAGCCAAGTCTATGGGTCTGTGCTGGGAAATACACCCTATGTTCACCTAACGGGTATTAAACTGTCTTTGGGAAAGGATTAATGGGCTGTTTTAAAGTTCTCCTTTTGCTGAGATACTTCTTTAAAATCTTATCAACTTTCCCCTGCCCCTCCAAAATCTTTTCCTACATAATAAAAAAAACCCATCAGTTTGCAAGGTGGAGCTTCTGTGACAATGTGGCTTCTGCCTCTCACTCAGGAGGATCAGATCGCGGCCATGAAAGTCCACTGGAGATTGCATTTTAAGAGAGGAGCACAGAATAACTTGTAGATGGATGTTCAAAAACAAGACCCGCAGTGCCATGGAGTGGGAGCTGGAGAAAAATCACAGGACTGCTATTGGTTTGGTTTCCTCCTGCTCTTCTGTGCTGAAAACAGGGCGCAACTGCATGCACTGCTATGCCTCGGTTGCATCCCTGCTTTCCATAATGATTAGGTGTTAAGCTCCTAATTAAGTTAGCATTAAACCTGATTGCCCACCCAGTCGCAATATATTCATTAAACAATTTTGCCAGAATTCCAAAGAGATATTTCTTGAGTACTCAGGGAGAGGCTTTGACCTGTTAACTGCCTACAAACCCCTTCCAGTACAGATGAAATCCAAGGACTATTTATCATTTAGCAGGGGACTGATTTATCTACCTGGGGACTCAGTTCTGAGTTCAAATCATGAAGATGCTGTCTGTCAAGGGCTACTGCACACATTTCATCCCTTCCTTCAGAAGCAGGGGATAATTTTTCGACCTGGATTTCTAAGATATTAGGACAAGAATATTTATTCTCATTCCTGATCATTTCAGGAGAGTTTTAATTTACACATTTACAAAGCTGGGAGTCTTTCCAATTCATATTAAGTTTGTTGAAAAGAAAAAGTATGGTATGATTTAAGCCAAGGGAACCAGGATAACACAGCTCTAAAATATTCTCCCCACACCTTCCCCTACGAGCTGTGAACTGTATTATTAACAAGAGTTCTGGAATATCGCTTGGAAGAAAAATCTTGAATATGTAAAAGAGAGAAATGGTATGGACATCCCACAGGGATGCATACGATCAAGCTGGTTTCATACATGTTTGCAGGACAGATAAACACATACAAGCTCTCCTGGCCTCCAGTGGTGGCAAGATGGAGCACGCAGCATATAGAAAAAGTGTCTACATGTTTGTCTCCTTCTCAGTTATTTGCAGAAATGTTTAGATGTAGGGTGAGTTCGATTTATGTGCCTTATCTTCCTCAAACCAGATAGAACGCTTCCCTTCCGCTACAGACACTGCTTAATGGATCTCTAACAGCCTTGCTTTCACAACATCAAATACAGAAGAAAATAAGGGGGAGAAGGACGAACTGAACAAACAACTCTTTATTGTTTCCAGGTGTCCCTGATTATGGTTGGAGGAAGAAGTGGAGAAGAAAGAGAAGAGAGAGATAAAAAAAATTGTAATTGGGTCCTTGGCACAAGCTCGTCATATATAAACATAGCAAACAAAAACTGAATGTTAAAAGGAAAAGTTCTTAACTCCTAAAGATCCCAAGTGTTCGAAGGATCTCTGAAAGCAGACGTGCAGTTCCTTGTCAGGCCTGTTTGCCTTCTCAAAGCTCTGCAGTCAAGAAGGAAGTAGGCACGGTGGAGTCACCCTCTGCCATGGAAGGCTGCTCTCCATCAAACCAGTTCGGAAAGGGGACATACCGGAGGAGCGTGTACCAGCTGGTAAAATTCCCTTCCCTTCGTCCCTCAGTACCCAGACTACACAAGAGTAAAAGTCATCCAATATCCTCTTTCTTGGAGTAATACAGGGGGATGAAGGTTGCTCATTACGCTCGTTTTTATTGAACTTGTGCTCATTCCTGCACAAAGTTATGCTGAAAACAGGTATAAAGAGTGTATTTTTATTCATTCTAGCACCAGATTATTTATCTCCTATGAATTGGGCTGATACGCAAACCAAAGTGATCTCAACTTCAACATGCCTATGCGCATATGAAACAGTCTGGACCGAAGAGTTGAAAATATTCATTATATTATAACAAAATCTTCTGCTATATTTTTTTCCTGTCTCCTGCCTCCTATACAGTACTGTGTTTTAATTCTGCTTTTCTTACTTTATAATAGTCTCCATTCTTATTCTCCTTCATGATCTTTTTCTTCACTGACTGACTGTAAAAAACACTCAATTTGACAGCATTCAGTTTTGAAAATCAAGGAGTCCATAAATAAAGCTCAAGACAGGCCCAAGATAGTCTCTAACAGAAATGATAACTTTTACAGGGCTGGACAGCAGCTCTTCAATAACACCTTTTGATAGGCAAATACCGCTGAATGGGATGTGATCACAGAGAATGATATATTTAAAAATGAAAAGTTCAGGTGTTTTTTGCTCAAAAGCCTTACATTTCTCTTGAAATGCAGGGGAAAAGCAGGGAAAGAAAGTAGAACAAAATATGGAAAGGTGCAAAGAGATTCTTTCATCTGATCTGATCCAGATCTTTCAGTCCATTTCCCTATGCTCCAATTTATTTTGAACTTTACCTGTTATCCTGATTCTGGATAGCAAAAGATATTGACCAGTCTAGTGCTGGAGAGGGGAGAACATGGGAAGGCTTCAAAGCAGCTGGTGCCATCCTGGGTCCAGTGCCCTTCGAATATAAATAAGAATTAAATGC
>NW_010205080.1:0-48880 GCF_000695765.1 Mesitornis unicolor | reverse complement strand
TCCTGCTGGTGGTGCTTGAAGTCCATCGCAGCTTCTGGCTCTAATGCAGAGTAGGAAAGATTGCGATGGGCCTGTGCTGTGCTAGGATCTCTTGAGGACAGCAGTGGAGATTATTTTAATGTTTCCTTAATGGGAATCCTTAGCTCTGTGCACTTCAGGGAAACCCGTGTCATACAAGCAGTCCCACAGCAGTGGAAGTGATGACAACTGGGTTTTTTCCTCTCTTTCCTATGGCTTTTCTGGACCTGAGCTCAGCCACTCCATCAATAGATTCCCTTATTTGTTTAGCTCGCTCTGCTACTTACTTGGTTGATTGTTGGGTTTTTTTTAGAAAACATGTTAAAAAATCAATAGCTTTTAGTACTCTGTCTTTCAGTCTTTTTTTTTTTTAAATAGTACACTTTCAAATGATAATCAGGAGACACACACAGCCAGATGATATTCTCAGCAAGCTTCTTTTTCTTAGAGAAACAAGCTTTTAAAAGTCCTGGTTTATTATGCCTTTTCTAAAATATATGAATTAAAATCACTGTGTTTTACTCATCATGGCCAAAAGCTGTTTTCAATGAGGAGTTTGAGTCTCTTCTCAACGATTCCCAAGATGAATTTACTGTCAGAAATGTTGATCCGCAACCTTTTGTTAAACGTAGCCTGCAGTGCCACCCTCACCATTCCTCCTACGTCTGTTGTGCATCAACAACTCACCAAGAACTTTGTCATTTGTCCCATGGCTTTTCTCCCATCACAGAAAACAAGTGATGGATAGAGCCTGCTTCACAAGAGCGACCCTCTCTGAAACACTCCTGAATAAGATCAGAGGAGAAAAATAATAACCGAAAGCAATCATAAAATCCCTCCTAACAAGTGTTTGAAGACATTGTTGACTTGTGCAGGAAAGCAGCATCTGGCAAAGAAATTGCTACTTGGCAGCCTGAGCTGCTCAGCTTCAGGCAATGTCGGGAGTCACCTGTGTGCATGTCTGGGTCTGCACTGCTGTGTGGAAGGATTCACTTTCTACCTATCAGAAAGTATATAATATTATACTGAATTAGATATACTGTACTATACTGTATTAGAGAACTGGCTGATATCTTGTCCCCTGTGAGATAGTGAGCATTGCTTGGGGTCTGTGCCTCTATCAGCAAGTCCTTCAGATGATATAAAATGTCACCACAGATATGTGGAGGTTATGGTATTTACATCTCTAAAACACCCAGGACTGACCAGTGCTCACAGCAGGTTGCTGTATCAGCAACATCCAAGGGGTAGCAGGTTTGAACCTTCCCTGCAATGTGCACCTGTGTGATTCCCGATTCCCACACATGCAGAAGAGATCCACATATCCATTCATTTGTCCTTGATGTTTTAATTAATACCTGAATCATTCAACACTCATCTCTTCACTTGTACTTTTCATCTAAATGTCACCTCCTGAGCCAGTATCTCCTAAGGAGTTAGAGGGAGGAATATCAAATGAAGGAAACCTCCCTTGTCTTCTGGATTAACCACCCCTTTTAAATAATATTTGCCTATCAGATGCTGGAAGGGGAAGGAACAACTCTAATGAGATATAAAAAGAGAGAGAGAAAGATATGGGACATAGCAGAGGAAGAAAGTGCTTGAATGATGTGCAGCACAGAGAGAGAGAATTGAGTGCAATGCGAGACCTTGGGATCCTGGGAGATTTTTTACTAATAGTCTCTGCAAGTCTGATTATTTCATACATATTCTCATATCTCTGACAAAGATGCTGCATAAATCACTTCCCCTTGTCCCAGGCTGACCCCTTCACCTCCGAGAGATAATGAGGCACTGTACCTAGCATCTCCTAATGCTGCCAAGATCTATATCAAAGAACATTAATTCTCCATGATAACATCTATATTTATTAATGCAAATGCCTTTAATCCTTCCCTAGCCTCTGCTCAGCAAGCCACCTTTACTTTTATTACTGAAATTTCACTGTAATTAGGTAAATTGGCTTAGTGTCCCCAGAAGGTTGATGTCACTGGTCGCTGAAGTCTAATGCATCCCTCTTGGCATTGACACTCACCTCCTGGACAGATTATCTTCCAGACTCATTACACTTGGCAGAGGCTACATCTTGGGGCTTCTTGGAGGTGCTGGAGTGTTTGTGTGTTTTGCATAGAGGACAGATAATTAATAATGAATAATGCAACTTTTGCCCCTTTTTTGGTAATATTTGCTAGCTGTCTGTGAGGGCAGCCACTGCAACAGCAGCTGGCCAGGCTCTCAGCAGAGCAGCAGTCGGGGATGAATGCTCAAGAGCTTCACAGGAGACCAAAGAGACCAGGAAACTCCACAGTGTGAAGCATTTGCATGCTGCTGCATCAAAGCATGACTCTTTACCCCAAGAAGCAGTGAAGGAAATGACCCTGGAGACCAAGGTGACATGAAATTGGTTATACACCTCTTCCTCCAATTGGCTCCGGCTGTACCCTCAGGCACAGGGGTTTAGGTTCTATTACTGCCACATGACCCATACATAGCCTGAAAAAGTGCTTTGTCTTTCTTCCTCAGTTCTGTAACTGTAAGGGGATTTTATAAAACTTTCCTCCCTGCATCCTTTGGCTGGTGCATTTGTCAAGCACCTTCTGCTATTATGTTTCTGTACAGAGGGCAGCAGTGCAAGGTTCGGATCTCAAATTTAGTATCTGTATGCAATATCAATATTACTTACTAATAAGTATTTGACATCAGCCTATAAGCAGAAAAGAACAAATGCTTCTTTCTTATGAACTGGTATTATTGTCCCATAAGGCAATGACAGACAAAAGTGGAAAATCAATGTAAGAAACTGAATATCTGGACTGAACTCCAATTTGTCCTATGGTCTGATCTGGCACCTATTCTTATCTTGCTATTCAAGCCTAAGTCCTGTAGACATCAATGGAAGTTCTTTGCAATTATGGAAGAGGGAAAAAAATAACACATTCTGTAAGGCTACCGTTCTATCACCTCTTCCTTTCTTGGCCATCAAATCCTGAAAGAGTGACCTTGTTTTCATTAAGAGGAACACCTTGTGAATGAATACAGGATGTCAGATGGAAACAGAGGCTGACAAGGCAGAGAATTCATTAGACAAAGTTTCAATACTGCAGAGTGAGACATTCATTATTTTACAAATAGTCCCTGTGAGTTTTAATTAAAGAGACCAAGCAGTTTGTATATAATACAAACTGCCCAATAGTGTGCCTTCAAATCACACTAAATATGAAGCTAAGTTTTCCTAGTTGAAACAGTATTTTTTTCTGTTGCTACTCTGCACCACATGGCCAGTTCCACCTTGAAAGCTGGGAGACAGAGCAGCTTGGTGGGTGCAGGGCCACGAGAAAACCTGTCCTTGGGAGACTCCTGGCCCAGTTTTACAGCCTCTGGAGATTTGCATAATTCAGAGCAAGCACCAGAGTTTTCAGTGTGTGGATGTACAGAATTAAATCTGCAAACACTTCAGGCTCCCCGACATTGTGAGCTGAGAAAATCATGATGAAAAAAGCGGCTCTCTGGACAACTGAATTGGATTGCAACACAGATGGCAATTTCTGAAGCGTTTGGATTAATCCTCCTCCCAGATCCACCACCAACTCCATCTCCCACAGGGAGAGGTCCATTGACTAGCAGTTAGCTCCTCTGAAGCTGGGACATTTGCATTTGGGAAGCACTGGGGATATTTTAAAGACTTAAGACAGTCAATGGTGATATATAAAGTTCTTGTTGTGGATCCAAGGACAAGATTTGTCCATGTGGAAGGAAAACCTACAGCAAAACATCTGTGGGGTGTGAGATGCAGAGGGGCCTCACCTCCCCTGAGCAATGCAACCTGCACACTCATCACACTGACTGGAAAAGCCTGGATCAATGATGAGGCTCCACATGCAGGCAGCATCACTTTCCCCAGAGACATTGGCACACCAACACCTTTGCATCTGGATTTACACTGCAGGGGATCGGGGAGTCCAGTCTTGTAAACAGATTCAGGCTCACACTTTTCTCAACCCATGCAATTAACTTTGATGGTCACAAATCTCCGCCGCACGTGCAGTGACAGGAGAGCTCCCCACGTACAGGGGTGCTGGGCAAGTTGCTTGCAAAAAGCAAATTCAGAACTTCTGGATTGAATAATACGGATTTCTACAACCTGAATTATCTAAAGCAGGATTCCATTAACCTTACACATGTGTGACCTAACCACTCGTAAGAGCTGTTTGGGGCTAGCGAGATTTTATTTTTTTTCTTCTGGTGACATAAATTATGGCAGACACCCTGCAGCCCTGTGCCTCGGGGAAGTGATATTTTCTCGTGGATAACAGCCCAGGGAGGAAGGGACATGCAGGCAGGGGATCCAGGAACACTTTGTCAAAGAAATGCATGAGGGAAGAATCATTTTAGGCTGATTCACCTCTTTGTATATGTGGGGTGTATCTAAATCTGTGTATGCATATGTGTGTCTGTGTGTTTGACTTGACTGAATGAATCACCCTACCTGCTATAGTGTAAAACAGCAAACATTAGTAAAACTGATAATAAGCCTAGTGGTGGTGATTCAACCAAAGCTAGCACATCTGTCACTGAGCAACAGACTGCCAGGTTTTTCATCAAGGGAAATACAATTGAATAATAATGTAGTAAAGGTAAAGCAGCTTCAACAGAGCTTTCTGCCAAATTAAATACAAGGTACGCTAAAGAAAGAAAAAAAAAACTCAATACAAATATATACCCTCACCCCTCTTGAATACAAATCCCTTAGTAATGGGTACTCAGTGGCTAAAGACACATCACATCTGCAGTCTGAGCAGCTTGCTCAGGGGGTGGGGGGTGGATGTGGGTGGATGGGTGAGCGGCGAGGATGCTGACAAGCATCCAGCTCTGGGAACATGAAATCTTTGCTGTGCCAACAACCAAATAAGGAATCGAAGGGGAGGAGGAGATGGGCTTTCTGAGTAATATTTTGAGGCCCGATTCTCTAGTGCCATCTGGTCACTTGGCAATGCTTTTGGCAATGCAGAGGAGCCGCAACCCCATTCAAAGTGGTCTCAGAGGGATTTCCCTATGGTGGAAAATCCTTTGATGACAAAGGGCTTTTGCAACGCTTGTAGGAGACTCCAAGCTGGAGAGAAAAGACAACATTGCTGAAGGTGCTTCACTCTCCCCAGGCCTTGGCTACCACATTACCTTCCTGCAGCCACCAGCAGCCATGCAGGACTCAAGTTACGGGAAGCAGCAGTGCTAACCCACAGGAATGAGCCACCCAAGAGGCCTGCCAGACATTTTAGGAGTGTGTGGAGGTGGCAATGCCACTTCTCATAGGGGCTGCGAATCAACCTGATTCCACAGCACCACAGCCTTTTTATACTGCCCTGGTTGTATAAAGAGCTTTTAATGGGGGTATCATTGTAAGTGACCCTGACTCACTTCTGCCAGAGAGTAAAGAAGTATAATGGACCATCAATCTGTCAACTACAAACTAAACTTCTTGAAGAAAAGAAAAAAGAGAAAGGGAAGAAAAGAGGCTTATGGTGTAGGCACTTTTCTGTCTACAGAGGAGCTGTTTTGGGGCATTTTATTTTCAGCATCCTATTTCTTTACATTTTCTTTCCCTTGTACATGGAGCAGCTTTCTTCTATTCTGTTTTTGTTCCAATGTACCTTTTCCTTTTTCTTTTTTAACCAGAGGGGCATTAAAAAGAAAACCCAACACCTTTTAAGCATTTGTGTTTAGCATTTGCTTGGCTTTTGAAACTGCTGCAGGGCTGGAGATAAAAACACTCACGTGCGCACACAGACACATACACACACAAATATTCAGACCCCTTCTGGCTGGAGCAGGAGGTGAAATAAACCCTTTGGACTATTTCAGGACGAGCCAGATTTGCAAAAGCTACAACACAAAACCCACGACAATCAACACAGCGACAGTTCTGCCAGGCTGAAAGGAAGCCCTCCTGCAAATTTCATTTTAAAACATGCTTTGCAATTGCCTCTCCCGAGCACGTAAACAGCCTTGCCAAGCAGTTCCAGCTGAGTCACCGTTGCAGCCCAGTCGATGCCTTTCCCTCCCCTGTCTCTCCCCATTTCCCACTGCCTCTTAGCAGAATGCAAAAAGATCAATGTGCTCTGCCCAGGCCACCAAACACACTGCAAATATTCAGGCTAATGAATAGTGTTAGATGGAAGCGGGAGACAATAAAACTCACAATGTTAGTGCAGTGCAGGGGAGGGTTGGTTCTTCTCATTCCCTTCCGAAGTTGAATGGTAAATAGCAAGCAGTCATGCAGAGGCAACAGGGCAGTGCAAGGAGTGATGACAATTTGCTAAGGGTGGCAAAGGACCTCTAAACCAGCCACATCAAGAGAGCAAACTCACTGAAAGGTGAGGAAATTGGATAAAAGTATTTTTGTCCTTACTTTCCAGCAATATCACAGCACTGGGTACACCCACGAGGAGCTTGCCAGTCACATTTTCACATTACTGTGCACTAACATTTCATCTGCACACAAATTGCACTTTACTGCTGGTGCTCAGCCCACGTGTGGCAAACCACCCTGCACAGCTTGGTGTGAAGAAGGGGTCATGCTCGCCTCCCGCCAGACCCTGCCTGCTCCTCCCATTCCCTAGGGAGTTATTGCTCCAGAGTGCCTGGGCCTACAGGCCTTGACACACCTACCTGTTCATCTAAACCAAATAATAATAATAATGACAAAAACAGTCACGGAGAAGGTTTGGGGCAATTCAAGTCCTGAGCCAGAAAACAGCTGCGTCTTCAGCTCGCGGGGTTTTCGACACTGGGTAAGGTCATCAGTGTGCGGTGTCCAGTTTTGTGCCTTAGGCTCTGGCCTACATCCAGCACTTCAGAGGAAAGCGAAAATAAACCCAGAATGCACTTCAGTTGGCTGTGTGATGCTGTGCTTGGGTTAGGAAGATTTTTGAGTAATATCCCTGCAAAAATCACAGCCATAGGAAAGCAAAGCTGAGGTCAAAGCAGTCAGTGTCTTCTTCCTGAGATTATGCGCCAAAATGCATCGCCCACCTGTACGACTCACCAAGAAGCCTGTTGGCAGAAGTTCGCAGAGTATGACAGGTTTTTTCCCCCCTAACATGGAGACTAAACATATTTTTTAAGAATTTTTTTTCTTAAAAATCTTTAGTAGCGTTACTACTGCTTTTTCTCCTTCCAGTTCTTTTTAGTTGAATAATTTTTCAAGGGAAATATTTCAAAATAAATGGATTATTGAAGAGAAATAAAAAAGGCTACATGTGTTTTCAGAAGAAGCAGCTCAAACAGTATTTTTATTGTAAAAAAAATTGAAAAAAGACCAAATTGGAGGAAGAAAAAAAGAAAGGTGAATCAGTAACTATATTCATAGCTCCCATCCTAAATTTAATTTCTCATGAAATTCTTAGTTTGAAAATATTGGTTGTGTCTGTCCAATGCCATCCAATTGCATGGCTTTTCCTACAGCCATCAGACCTGCTGTCCTTTGCAGATATCTCTCTGCCATACCATCAAGCATCAGTTGTTGAGACCATTGAGAGGTAGTTTGGGATTCAAAACCTCAAGTTTTTGCTCTTCTCTACCATAAATGACTTTCCACTGAGCATAGGAACTGCAATGGACTGGCTTATGCTACCAAGACTAAAAATCACTTCCCAAAACGAGCCAAGTACAGTCACCAAGCCCGATGCTGGGTGTGAACCAGATTTTTGGAAGAGAAAGGTAAGAAATGTAGAAAACAGATGCAGCCAAGAGAAAAATGGCAGCACCTTGTCTCTGTTTTAAAGCAAGATGAATTGCCATGAAATATTACTGCTTTAAGACACATCATTGCATCATTCAGCAGGGCTTTCAGACTATTGGCCTCACCCATTTATTTTCACACAGAGATCAGACTGTAAACCCCTTGGGAGGATAAAAAAAAGGATAAAAAAGGAAGACTGTTTTCCTAACCATTTTTGCAGATAGGTTTTACCTCCTTTTTTCTAACAAAAACCAACAAACAAAAACCAACAAACACCCAAACAAACAACTTAAGCAAATCTCTTACTTGTACAAATAAACTTGAGTACATCTCGGTGCAAATGTGAGCAAAAGACAACATAAAGATCTTAGTCTGCCACACATTTTGTAATAACCTGGTATATTTAAGCCATAGCATTAAAGGATTTTCTCTCTTTTGCAAAAATAATTAAGAGCAAAATTCTAACCCTCCTTGCTTCAATAAGAGAAATGGGAAAGGCTTAAAAATGTAGCTCCTAAATTCTCAAAAATGAGTGTGCCAAATAAAAGGAATCTTCCATATGCTGGTATTTTATTTGGTACCTGTCATGATTTTGATGTTTTACACCACCCTTTCTGTACGCTTGGGATTGGCAATGCTGCAGCAGGGATGCAGCATTACCAGCCCAGGCAAGCAGCCTTGCTTTGTGCCATGTCCTGGTCCTTTCCCGGCTCCATGGGACACAAACCTTCCCCACCAATGCCACCCCAATGACTCCCAGTCCGCTGCCGAGCAGAGACTGGAGCTGGGGACCTGACCCCTCCTGCAGACCGAGCTCCTGGTGTTTCTCCTCAGTGTTACAGCACAGGATTTAAGCAGCACAAGGGCTCTGCTACTGCATCTTACATGCCCTTAGTGCATTTTAAATATTAAGTAATAAAAATATGTATAAGTAAAGAGTACATCCATAAATAAAGCAAATGTATAACTCAGTGAATTAATTATTATTTCATTACTAGCAGCCACATTCTCTAACAGAATAACTAAGAGCAGAATTTTCTCCTGACTTTGCTTCTCGTTATTAAAATACCACCAACAATTACTTGCAGGACATGCATTCTTGAGCTAATCATTTGAGGATTAATTTTATGTATGCATAAATAAGTCATGTTTTGACTCAAGGTCTTTCAAGCAATCTACTTGACAAAATACACTTGTGTTTGAACAACATTGGCTCAGCTAACATATATATCTGTATACACACACACACACATATATACACACACAGAGGCAGTGCTAATATTAGGCTTATACTAAGGCACGGGAGCACTAATGGTGTTTTTCATTCCTAGGAAACCTTTGTACTCTACCACATGCTGGAGTGATTCTCTGAAAAGGGGTTGCAACTTTCTTTGTCACCATCCTCCCACTAAAAAAATCAGAACATTAAAATAAGCGTGGCCTTCAGTAGGTTTGGAAATCAACTCTCAAATCTCGTTTCATTTTAAAGAGCAGGCACCTCTAATTGTGTGTGCACAGAGGGCATCATGGCTGAGATGCACAACAAGGACACAGGTGATGCAAGGACAATTTTTGTCCTGCTGCAAAGCTGATGAGACTTCAGGCCACCACAGTGCTCTACTCATTGCTGTTACCTGTTAAAAGGGCTCAGCAAATACATCCCTAGAGTCTCCAGTAAATGTATTTTTTCTATGTCAGTATGCTGGCTAAAGCCAAAGCTTTCATACCTTTACTGCTGCTCCCCATGATCACAAGCCCACATTAGCAAAGGTGTCTTCACACACATCCCAAACACAACTGTGCAGTGGTATCTTTCCTTTGCCTCATCTACTGAGACTTTAAGTTGTGGTAATGTGCAATATTTAGCACAGAAGGGGTCTGATCCTGATGTCAAATACTGTAAGAGATAATATACACATTCATTCCCATAGTCGCATGCACATATGTGGCCTTATGCTATCACCTAATTCTGCAGAAGAACAAATTCCATCAGTTTATAATCTGTTGAATAAGTTATTTCAGAATTGTCAAGTACGTTATTTCTCACCTCTTTCTCTGAATCAAAATTACTCTGGTGGGAGAATGAATTATATGGAAAATTGTCTATCTTTATATATCTGACACAGGAAAAAAGTTGAGATTTTAATATTTCTTATGGAATTAAAATTTTAGTGATGATTTGTTACTTAAAGTATTTCATTTCTACTGTGTTGCAACACTGCATTTCAATAAGAAAATGGTCCATTTTGGTTACATCAAAGTAGCATAATATATTACAAAACACTGGCCATAGACATTTGTACTTATTATAGTTTGAACTGTCATAATAAATACAGTTGGCACTTCTCATTTTATCAAAATAGTGAAGTGATATCAAAACAAAATCTAAATTATTTGTTTCAACTATTCCCAGCTGGAACTATCATTGAAACAGACTCCTTCCAGCAAAATATTTTAATTTTTGGAACACGTACTATTTCCCCAAGATGTTTTTGGTGTGTTCCACTCTCTCTCTCTGATATTGGCCACAATCTGAGCTCTGATTAAAACACAACAAGGTCAAATCCATAGTTTTATTAGCTTCAGTTACCATGAAACTGCCATAACGCAGACTGGCAATATCAAGATCTCCATGAGTTCTTCTCCATGGGATGAGGAACCTTGAGGAACTCCCCCATGACTTCATTCTTGCAGACTTTCTTTTTCCCACTGGAAAATACTGGTTCATCAAATTAAGGGAAGGACTCCTAGAGCCAGCAACAGCCTGGAAGACTAATTAGTCATCTGAATATTCAGGAAAGCAAAAAGCTCTGGCAGGGGGATTGGACTAGATGATCTTTTGAGGTCCCTTCCAATCCCTAACGTTCTGTGATTCTGTGATATGTGCAGCTGTGGAGATAGTTCACCACTGGGCAGTAAACAGGTAAAGTTCACACTGCTCCACAAGGCAATTCTCCACCTTCCCACTGCATTAGAATGAAACAAAGCTCCAAACCTTGATATTCCAGGTGTGGGGAGGGCAACAGAAATCTCTTTTCTTGTTTGCCCAATAGTCTTATTTCGAACTAAAGCCCTTCTTGCCTGCAGGCATCTGCCATGTCTTGCACAGAACTGTCTTATCACCGTTTTCCTGGGAGTCAACCATCGAAAAGGAGATTAAGGTGCTAGTTCGAGGACCTTTCTCAAGACATCTCTCACCACCACAGACATTTAGTGTCTGCAAGGCAACTGGACTCTGCAGCCTTGCTTATCATGTAGACATCTAGACTGAACCCTTTAGGTACAAGTACAGATGGGTACGCACTACAGCTATGTGACATTAACAGGTCCTGGCACTGCAGGACCAGGTGTAAGCCAGTGCTGTTTTACACCTGATCAATTAATGTTTATAAAGCAGTCCAGAGGAGCTGAGCATGATACCTCTGCTAAGCAGAGTCAGCAACCACTAAAATTCATACCTTCTCCAAGTAATACATGGTGACTTGCTGTCCTACCAATGTCTGCTCTTCGGTTTGCTCACGTGAGACATGACCAGAGGGGCTCTTCACCTCCCATCCCCTCCCCAGTATCACCAAACACAGGGACACCGGCAGAATCCAGAGGGGAGAAAAAGTAGCAGCATCCACACATATCTTAAAGGCTACCGAGTGGTGCTGCTGAACTTTCCAGCAGCCTGTCCCCATGCCCCTGGTGCTGTTTGTTCAGAGCAAGGGGGAGCAGGGAGTTATCAGGAGAAAATGACCTTTATAATGAAACCTTCTCAGTGTTTGCTATTAAAGCCTCATCTGCAGACTTAAGTGAGAGGCCTGTGGATAAAGGCAGTGAGCACACACATCCATTTTGCCTGTACCTGCTAAAGAGTCAGTAGCAAGACAGCAGCTAAAGGCACTTTTCATCTCCATTACAGACTTGTGCTCCTGGGTGCTGCCCTGCAGAGAGCGAGCCCTGTCTGGGTGCAGCTGAGACAGTAGCCCCAGGGCTTTCAGCTCCAGCCACTGCATCCAACACAGGGCCTCCCACGGTGCCTACCTCCTCACTGCACCTCCACTTTTCCTTCTGAGTGCTTTCTGCCCCCCGTTCTCCTCCCTTCTGGTCACTGCTTTGCCCCAGGGACCAACCCACGGCAATGCAGCAGAGCCCCCACATCTCCTCATAGCATGGGTTGCCTCCTTGCTGCTCCGAGGGGAGAGCCAGCACCATCCTCCTCGCTAAAGAAAGGGGGTCACAGAGTGTTTTATGGCTCTCCTGCAACCTTCATCTCACAGAAGTGGCCTTTTACCTCGGGCTGTAGCAGCTCTTGGATTTAGACAGAGAGGTCTGCGAGTTCAGTCCCCAGCGCTGATGACTCACACAGCGCCATCGCATTATAAATCCTGGTGAACTTTTGAACGCAGAGCTGTTTGTAAACTGCAAAGCAGCTTAGCGGGCCAGGGCTCTCACCAGGAGTATGGCAGGACCAGGACTGGAGAAGTCCTCGGAAACTGGGGATGTGCTGCCTGTACATCTCTCCCTTATTTCTGCTGCTTTCCCTGTATGCTCTTGCCACAAAAGAGGCAAGTCCTTTGCTTGCTTACTGCTACCTGCACCACTGCCTCAGAGATGGTGTCTGTCACAAATACACAATAAATCAAACATTACATGTGAACAAGGGCAGCCAAGACACCATGGAAGAATATCAAAAAGCAAGGCAGAGGAGAGAAAAAAGGAGGAGAAAGAGAGAGGACTGGAAATGAATGCTCCTCCTGTCTCAGTGTCCCTATGGTGATGTGAAAAGTCATTAAACACCTCAACAGACTTGCACAGTAGAGTAAACAGGCTCAGCTAATAGGACAGAGGCACCAGCACTTTATCGCTTACTTCTCTTTGGATTCAGAGCACTGAAGGTTACACATTCTTACGGCATCCTCCTGTGTTTTTAATATTCGCCTATCAGCAAGATAAAATGCTCCTCACTCCTTTCCTTGAAAATTTCTTATTGGAAGAAAAATAATAATAACAGAAAAAAAGCCTTGCTCTTGCTGCATGGGGAATTTCAAAGCCAGAGTTGTTGGTTTTTTCCTCCCTGTCCCCTTGCTTGAGCAGACTAGTTACAAAACAAACTTTCTCTACATGTCCTTGGCCTGGAGTCCCTGCAAAAAGCCAACAGAAGATGAGCCAGGCTCAACAGGAGAAAGAGTCCTCTGGAAACCTGCAAAGTGATTCCCTCCAGGGCCCTCTGTGAGCAACAGCGGGGGACAGGACCAGAGGAGCGGAATTAGACAGAAAAAGGCTTCTCCATAGAAAGTTGTTGTTGTAAATAATGACAATAATGATTACATATTTTTATTAGAAGCCACTAAGAGCAATCACATCTGAGCCTCCACTGTGCTACATCCTTTGCAAGACTCATTCAGCATCTAAATGGAGCAAAAGCCCACACAGAGAAATAAATAAGTAAATACCCACTGAGAGGGAAGAGCCTCCTGCTGGGATCTTGACAGAAAGGGCTGGAAGACTCAAGGCCAGCAGCACAGACCTCTAACATCAGGGTATACACACTTCATCTGCAAAAGAAAACATACAAACCTTCCCCCAAATCCTTCAGAAAGGGAACGTAATGTCATTTCCCCTTCCAATAACCAGAGAAGACAAACTCAGGTAATCCCTCATCTACTGTGTCCTTACTTTTTGCTTACAAATCTCTTATTTAAGCTGCTATCCTCTTTTAATGTAGATTTTTTTGGCAGTTCCTTCTTATATTCTCCCTTTGTACTGGTAGAAAGCCACCTGTAACACTCCTCCTGGTAAGTAAACCCTTGAATTACGAGGGAGTATTTCTTCATTGCTGTACTACATGAACCAGACTAGATCAGATCAAGTTGTGCAAGGCTTGTTCACAGATGATTAAGAAAGCTGGCATCACTTATGCAACTTCTTTTCATCTTGAAAATGGGATTCATCCCAAGTATAAAACCATGAATATTTTACCCCGAAGTGAAGGTGCTGCTGGAAGCACTTCAGTAATCATTTCTCTCCCTGCCCTTGAGTATGGAAATGTTTGTCCAGCTGGGATGGGCAGTGAGCAAGGTCCAAGGACAGCCCTACTCCAGAGCTGCCACCTGCTCATCTGCCTATTCTGCAACACACCTGAGCACTGCTGCCTTCAGGGAATACGAGAGGCCCACAAAGTGCATATTTCAAACCTCATTCTCTCCCACTGCTTGTTTTAATGCTGCTTTTTAAGCTAATTTTGTCAGCAGGGGAATAATTTTATCTCCAAGGATGTATATCAGCTCTGCCTTCAGTGCAAGTGTCCCTCACTGCCCAGAAAGCTGACGCTGAGCGAGTTCTGCTTCCATTCCTTACCAAGGACAACGGAGGTTTAGAAGATGCTGATGGTCCTTGACCAGCAGTATTAAGACACTAAATTACGCTGACATGGCCCATAAATCGCTAAATGAGGGACTCCCAGACAGTGATGTGGCGTGAGCCGAATGACTACAAGGGCTGCCCGTTTGCTGGGGCGCGGGCTGGAAAACTCAGCAGATGACGGATGCCTCGTACAGCACCAAGCCATCCTTGTGCTGGGAGAAGAAAACACTCTGTACCAAGGGCTTTGTCACTGCTGTAGAAATGTCCCGGTTGTGCGGGACTTAGGAGGATTTGTTCTATTTTCATGGTAATGCTAGCTGTTATTTACATATGTTAGGTAAAGGACAACTCTCTGGGCAGATGTAGAGAGAGACAGTCTCCATCACTAATAATAGCATGAAATGACTATTTCTAAAGAGCCTTTAATCTCCTTAAGATTGTGCCACCTGCCCACTAGCAGGCAGAAAAACATTGTTTGGATATTTCTATTTTATTTGGATTTAAGCATAAGTTGATAAAAGATCTGAGGCAGCACAGATAACATTTTCCAGCATGAAAAGGAATAGGAACATAGTCTTAATTTCCAGGAGGATACCATCTAGGTCTTGCATATGAAGAGGAGACAGAATCCATCTCGGCTGATCCCAGAGACTGAACTAAAAGCAACACAGTTCAAAGCCCAAACAGCTATGATGTGAGCTAAGAAACAAGCTGTACTGGCTGGGATTTACCCATAATTTCATAACTTTTGAGGCTGTATGAATAACAGACCACTAACTGACCTTTGTGAATTTCCTCCTTAATTGATATTAGCAAAATAACAACTAAACATTAAGGTGACATGGACAAACAGGCTCCGCTTGCTATAAAAGTATGCTGTGCTCCCAGAATGGCATGCTCAAGACCCTTTTGTCCTCAAAGAAAGAAACTTTTTCCAAAGTTGCTTTCAAATAAAGGAAAGCGCAGTATCTTCTCTCCTTTCAGTAAGATTTCAGGGTCTTATCTTTTTATTATAGAATTAGGGAATACAGAGAGTTTCTGCTGTCCCAGGGGTTTAAGGCATCCATAGCTGATCAGATGGCTGAGAGTTTCAGTGATGGCATGGTGTTAGGTGAATGGAAATCACTATTTATACTCAATAGTCCAACAATAATTCACATGATGCACTTCACCCTCTACTTCTGTCTGACAAGAAATCAAGTGAGTTAAACTTTATTCTTTAGGATCTCGTATTTGCTCTCTGTCATGGCTAAAGAATATCCTGGAGAGATAAAAGACAAATTTTGCTTTCTATGACCTGTCCAATTGGCATCTTATTACTACTTATAATAGTCACACCACTCAAGCCCTGCTCAGCATCAAGAGTTTTGTTGGTTTGGGGTTTTTTTGGTTTGGTTGTTTTTCTTTTTTTAAACAAAATAGACACTTATAAACAGACTTATTGCCAGGATTTCACAATCAAAGCAGAAACACAAGGAAGGGGAGTGGGGGAAGACCCTAAAACAACATAAGCAAAGCAATCATGCTTGCTTCCTCCCTGCCAGGCTTTCAGATGAAGTTCAATGCTTTACCTGCATTTTAGACTGGTAAATGATCCTTTAACAACAAACCTAAGTGTGAAGGGAGAATAAGCAATCTCAATGACAGTGAAGTTATGCTTCCTCCATCCGAAGTATGCAAAATTCAGATGATCTCTACTGCTTTCTTGTAGGAAATTGTTTTTTTTCATAGTGTTTAAACAGAAGCAGATAACTTCCCCCTCCTCTCCCCCCAACCAAGATTGAAAATGGTATGGGAAAGATGTCCAGATAGCTGATAGAGTCTGGCATCATTTACTCTGGATATAGTGTGAGGAGGACTAAAAATGCAGACTCAACAGTTTCAGAAAAGTACTAGCACAGCAAGAAAGGCAGGCGGACAGATTGCTTGGATAGACTCCTTTTTAGTAACAAGATCTATAGCAGCACAGGTTTTCTGTTTGTTGCATGGTTTTAAGAAGGATGTATTTTTGCTACAGGATTAAATAAAAAGGAATATTTTGCTTTCCCTAATTCTCCATTCCCTCTATCTACAGAGGCTTGTGTTCGACTTGAGTAGAAGGAGAAAGATTATTTTTAGGCTCCAATTTCGGAAAGCAGCTTTCAGTTTGGAAACAGCTGCTAATAACTTCAAGACCTGTGTGGGAAGAAGATTTTTGTTGTGGGAGGAGGGAGTTGATCTGGGTCTCAGAAACTGCTGGCTCCATTTCACCCTGCCATGCATTCACTCTACAACCTTGAATAAGTCTTAATTGGAGTGCTTGCATTTCTCCACCCATGAAGCCCAGATGATCACATTAACTATTTTCACTGCTGTTTGCTCAGAAGGACACAAACTGCCACTCTGGAGTCCAGATGCTCTGTCCAACCTGGCTTCACACTTCTTGGCAGCGATAACCTGATAAACTTCTGAAATGTCAAGATTCTCATCCCAGAGCAAAGGTCAAAAATCCTGCTCGAGGTGGACATGTCCTCCTGCTGGGTCCTGGGCCAGGTTGTATCACCTACAGAAATCTTGCGTCTCTTATTCTTCAGCCTATGCTGAACTTTTTCTTTATTCATGGGAATATATAGCCTTGCTACATGTCCACATATCCAGCAGCTGAACCCAGACACCATGTTTTTCTTTCTTTCTTTCTTATCCTTGTGTTGAAATATTCCAGGGTTTTACACTGAAACACAGAGGCTAGAACCATCTCATAAATCCTCAGCTGTAAAGACCCTTGGACACAGCAGTACCCAGTTCCACTCCCACTCTTAAAACCATAAAATCTTTTCCCATTCTCTCATTTCAGTTGCACCTCACAATGTAGTGTGGTAAGCAATTTAGTGTTACTTGTGGATGGGGTAAAAGGAAGGAAGGGAAAGAAAAAGATGCAGTTATATGTTGTTGAGTGTGACTGGATACAGTGTAGAAAGTAGTTTTCCCCAGTTGCTAGTGAGAACGCCTGCAGTCACTGCATTCAGCCTGCCCTTCAAGTACACATCAGAGCAGAGCATTTCATCTTTCAAGACCATGGACAACATGCATGCTCTCAAATAGAAACTGTCCTTCCTTTTATACATCGCTCATAATAATCTGATTTATCCCAGACAGCTTCTTCCATAGAATGCATCTCATGCTGACTCTCACATTCTCATCTAAAGGCAAAAATAATCATATTGCACCTGTTATGAAATATTCCTTTGATCTAAGGGAAATCATAAGCAATTTGTGTGTGACATTTGCTAACTAATGTGCTCAGGGAATATCACTCCTAGAAAAACACTATTTTCTGGTAGTTTCAATATACCGAATAATGCTATGCCAGTGATGATTCATCTGGAAAAGGTAACTATTTCAGCATGATGAGAAATATTAATAACAACACGTTATACATAGTGCTTTTCAAGCAGACAGATCCTAAAGCCCACTGCAAACCTTTTATGTAAGGACCACTTCAGTCATTCAGTGAATTGCAGGCACCCGTGAGAAAAACAGGAACCCCATTTCTGTACCAGCCACAATACATAGCAGACAGCAAAAGGGAAAGTGTGATTCGAGTTGAAATACTAGCAGAAGTGGGAGAAATGAATAAAACAAATGGCCCAGGCTGAAATCTGACATTGAGTATGATGCTCTCGCAGCCTTAAAAAAAGTGTATTGGATCATTAATCGCCCAAAGTGGTCAGTGTAGAGTCTGTTAAGGCAGAGAAGAAACAGGGCTGAGCGGTGATTAATGTCAAGAGAATTTTCTATTGAAGACACTGGACAGCTCTTGCTGTCCTGGCTCCCACAACCTGCTGGGCATGAGTCACCAGAGCTCCCCCAGCCCTGCCTTGGATCCCACAGCCACAGAACAGACTCAAAACCACCTTACAGCAGTCAGTATTTCACCTGCAAAGAGATGTTAATCCCCACCATGCAGTAACACCATCAATAAGTACCACCTCAATGGGGCAAAAAACCTGAAACATCTATTTCTGTCTCCCCTACCTGCAGTCCCTTTTGGGGACCTCCCCTAAATGCTGACCTGTATCACCTCTGCTCCGAGATCTGACAACAGGAAAGTCTGTGGGGTCTGCAGAAAATATAAACATAGTGTTATTTTTAATTATCATTTGCTTAAAATTTATTTTCCACAGTGACAGCATTACTGGCATACAGGACATTTCAAGATCCCTAGCAACTATACAATAATACCAAAACACCCAATAAAAATCTGTTGAAATTCATTTGAGAGAACACGTGAATGTATTAATCTATTGTATAGAGATAAAAATGTGGACACAATCTTTGCCTACAGTAATGATTTAAGCTTCGATTCAGCAAAGTGCTTAATCACATGCTTAACATTCAGACAAGCGCTGATGCCCTTCCTTTGGGGCTTGGCTACACAATGGAGAAATTCTCCCGCATTTTCCTTTCCCCCTAGACTTTGCAGAGCCAAACATCCTGCTCTCCCATGCTTGTAATCCTTCTGAATTCAGCAACTGCTTTTTCACTAATTGGATGAACCACCCCAGAGGTGGGTTCAGCTCATTGTGGAATATGGTGGTGCAGACAGCTGAATTCACACCAACATGACACCACTTCCACAGGCATCCCACATTCACACAGCACCCAACATACTCCCTCCTTTGCAGTGCCCTCAATAGCCCTGGGGCTGTGTCAAGTAGATGTCACCTCAGTGCTTTATAGAGATGGTCATAGCCAACACCACCATGTCACCATGTTTTCTCAGGGGATATATCCAGAGCCTAAGATCTTTCTTGCTTTTATAGGGTCACAGAAGAATGCAATATTCCTTTTTGCACCATGGTAAAGCATAGGTTTAGATGAGTGAGAGCTAATTCAGGACTGGGGAGAGGTGAGTTGAAGTCTGTGCTTTAGGCAAGTCACTTTTGCCTTTCTCTATAGTGACAATCTTTCTTACGCCAGCTTTTTAAAAAAATATATAAAAATTCAAGTCTATCAATTGCTCAGTGTGATAATCATATATTTGAAGACATACACCACCAAGCATAATGGGAGCTGCACTCAGCAATGATCTTTAGCTGCTAACACGATACCCATCCCTGGTACAACCCCAGATGGCTGAGACCACGTTCTGTTTACCTAACCCAAAGCAATCCAAAGGTAGGCTTTTTCAGGCACCGGTTTTGCCCCTCACTCACAAAGTTCACTCTGAAATCCTGTTTGCTTTTGGTTCTCTAATAGGAACCCCAAGTTTATTTTCCCATCCCTTACCCCCCAAGGAACCTCTCACTTTGCATGCTTAGCTTGGTTTCCCTTCCATGGGCTGCTGTACCCTCCGAGGAGTTGTTAAGCTGAGCATGTGTTGTAGTTCTACTTTTGTATGCTAATTGATACGCTTTTTAATTTTACTTTTGCATATTATTTGAATTTGTTTCATTGTAAATTAGATTCTAAAGAGCCCCTCTAAACAATTGCCTGTTGCCAGCAGATCTCTCAAACAAGCAAAACCTCCTTCAGAGAAAATGCTGATGAAATTGTCTTGTTTCTGAATCACTGATGCAATGAAAAAATCCCACCTTTAAGAACGAAAAGGGGAGGGAGGAGCTGCCATTAATATAAATGCCTAATTTCCACTGACATTTACAGGGATTCTGGTAGCTTCACGGAAGCAAAATACAACCCAAAGGATTATACTTAAAAGATCTGCACAACCCCACCTGATGTTTTCTAGTGCTTAAACATTTATAAAAGCTAGTTTTCTTAATACTAAAAATGAACTCAAGGGAAAGTGAGAAATTATTCAAAAAGATTTGCTTTTAAAGTTGTTTCTTCACACTAGTTCATAGGAGGAATGCTAAAATACACAGAATTAATTGTCCTATGCAAACTCCTTTCTTACATTATCGCCTGCCAGCCTTCCTTTTCCCAAATATTTCAAACAAACTTGGAATTTCTAAAAACCGAATACAGGATTGGTTGAAATGAAAAGTCTACATTTTCTTAATTGTAACCTCAACAACAACAACAACAACAACAGTAAAATTAACTGTTTCAAGAGCCATCATTCCTATAAAATAGCCTTGGGCTGAAGAACACACTGTCAGGTCCATGGTACAGTGTAGACTGTATGCCAAACCTATACAAATCAGCTTTTTGAGGTAGGCTAAAGCCAATGCCTCGTCAAAATTCACCTCTGCTAAAACTCTACAAAAACATAATGCAGACACAATTGATATGTGATGAAGTCATCGCTGGTAGTGGGCCACATTCTGGATGACAGATAACTTAATCTGAATACAGGAATGGGAGAGAAAATTGCACAAAATGAAACACAAGAAGCAAGATTTCCACTTTGGCTTTCCTATCAGACTTGCAACAATATTAAACATGTAAAAGGATGAAGCATCCCTCGAAACATGTCTCTCACTTCCTTAATGGACCCTGCACGCTCTGCAGGGAGCAGAGGTAGAGGCAAGCTCTAGCCAAGAGGGCTGCCTTCCAGCAGACCTAGCAAAGGCACCGATTTACTCTGACAAGTACTAAAATACCAACAGGGAAAGCACAAACTTTGCGATTAACAGTTATTTTCCTTCCCTTCTCTGCTGTATCTTCTTCTCATGCTGCTGCATTCAAGATTGCAGACAATGGAGATGGGGAAAGTGTCCTCAGTGTCAGTCCTTACCCTTAGTTTTCTACTTCAATTTTATTTTAAAGTTCAGTGGAAATCAAAGTCAGTGGAGCTTGAAGGAGAGGAGGTTAAACTAGGAAACATTTTGAAATCTCAGAAACAATAACTTGTCTGGGTACCAAAGTGTTTTATCAGCTTCACATGCCAAGTCCTCCATGAAGCCAGCTGAACTGTGTCACTTCCTTTAGTCTAGCTTGAGATCTGCCACATCCCCCAATGCTTTGACTCCCAATAAGAGAGGCGCCAGAGAAATTCTTAAAATACTCTATATACGAAGTGGATACTGTAATTTCAAGAAATGAACATTCAGTTGAGCAATTAAACTCAATTTGTGTCTGAAAGCAGATTTTTCCAATGAGCCAGAGGGCTTGGCTTGCTTCTCTACAGTGAGCCACAGTAAATCTGAAGAGGGAAGCAGCTCTGTGGTGACAGTGCAGGCTGGGCTTCAGTCTGGGAGTGAAGAACCTGGGACCTCTCCATGCTCATCGATGGGCTATATTGTTTGCAGATGCAATTAGACTTTACTCCAGTCTTTTGGCAGCCAAATTAGTCCTAATAAATCTGACTTAAGCCTTTAGCTCCATGTACCATTTTCAGGTCTCATTCTCTGTCAGATGGAAGAGTAACTTGAACAATATCCAGCACCCATATCGTTAAGAGATAACTGGGTTTTCTTCAGCCATTTTTCCTTGACCTCATTTTTCCTTTTCTCGATTTGTAAAAATATTATGACAACAGACTCGGATTTACAACATCTCAAAAACTGTCTGTAAAGGACAAAGTAGTGAGTGAAGATCTTATATACTGCAAGAGTATGTTTTCTCTGTATAAATACTGGATTATCACAGTACAAAGAGTTCCCAGTATTCAGCTGTCATACTGACTAGGGCTGAGGACAGAAAAAGGAATGACAAAGTGAACAAGACTGGAAACTGCTCTAGAGTTGTGCTGCTAGCCAAACTTCCTTCCCTTTTAAGGCAGCCAGTCCAATAGGTTATTTCCTTTGATTTTCACCTCCAAGACCAATTTATCTAGGTTGCAAATAAGATACCTGAAAAGAAAACTGCTTTCTAAGGAATATTTTCTTCTTAGCAAATAATTGGCAATTTCTTTGCCAAAGAACCTAAAGAGGACAAGCAGCAGCATCGCAGGTTGATCAGTCTTTGTGACTAGGTAAGGAATGGAAAACTAGCCTAGATTCTTTTCCATTTAATTACACTTTTCTCTAAATCCATTTTAGTTACAATTGGAGATAAATCCCAAATAATTCTTTTCATCCAGCTGAACTTCAAATCAGACACACACTTTCTCTTCAAGATACTTATGTGACAGCAAAAGTGTTCCTCTGAGGTGTCTAGCAAGGATTTTTGCCAGCATCATTAGGTCCTCCAGAGCACACGATCATTTCCACGCTCCTTTTAAGCATCGCAGGTTGATCAGTCTTTGTGACTAGGTAAGGAATGGAAAACTAGCCTAGATTCTTTTCCATTTAATTACACTTTTCTCTAAATCCATTTTAGTTACAATTGGAGATAAATCCCAAATAATTCTTTTCATCCAGCTGAACTTCAAATCAGACACACACTTTCTCTTCAAGATACTTACATGACAGCAACAAAAGTGCTCTTCAGGTCTCTAGCAAGGATTTTTGCCAGCGTCATTAGGTCCTCCAGAGCACACAATCATTTCCACACTCCTTTTATGCGTTTCTTATGATCAAGAGAAGAAGACAGACTACTGACTTTGTGTAGGTGCTCATACATAAATAGAACAAGAACTTTCTATTGGACAGAGGTAGCTGCAAAGTGTGGAGAGAGAAAAGTTTCCTTCTCCCTAGCTAAGGTTTTCAGTGCTGTTTTTCTCTCCATTTGGTCATGTAAAACAGATAACCCACTGCTTTTTGATAAACACTTTCTCCTATGCCACAATGTTCCATGTCCATGCTTTTTTATATGATCAATACATTACAAATCAATTCTTCCCCATGGACACCAGAAATAGCCCAATTAGGCCGTTATTGTCCAGTCCTTCACTAACTTCTCAAATGTGTCCAGGCAAAACTGAAACTGCAGCACAGGTTCCACTGCAGACTTCTTGGTAATGTGAAGTGATGAATGTGGTGAAATGACCCAAGAAAAAAGTCTTTTTTGCTTTTGCTTTTTCACATGTGATACAACCTCACACAAGGTCCAAATGTCAGAGTTTAACCCTGAAGCACACTCATCTTGTGATGGACCTGTGCTGCTGCTTGCTCGAATCCCACCTCTGTCTTCCAGTCATGCTGGGTTGCAGAATACTTCCATCTGGATGGGGCAGTAAGTAGAAGCCCTTCCATTAATTTTGAATGATGCATTTCTATCTTCAGCTATGAATAAAACAGATCAATGACATCAGCATGTTTTATTGGGCCTCCTGTGCAATGAATTGGTAGGGAGACAGCCAGGGAGATGGAGTCGACATGCAGATGAGATTTGTAAGTGAGGACATATTGATTATTTCCATCTCAGTTCAGGCAGTAATTCCACACAACGCCTCTTCCCCTGTTTCAGCTCATTATTTATGCCATAAAAACACTATCTCAATGATAATAACAGGCTTCATTTACAAACCAGAGCATAAAGCACCGATGCTTAAGATTTCAGGAAGTGGGTTAAAGGAAGTGAGAGAGATTTAACAAGTCCTGGAGATGCACAAAACTGCTGAGGCTGATCTTGTGGCTTTTTATGCCCTCAGAAAGGAAGATTGAGAGCAGGTGTTAGATTACCAGGCTTTTTATTAATAACTCAAGCCTTGTATGAAGGCTGATTGATAGCACAGTCAGCGCTTTCCCAGTGAATAAAGCTCTCCTCACTCTGCGCCATCAGTAGACTGTCTCTTCCCAGAAACAAAGCATCAGGCATGCTCTTGATCTCCAAAAGGCAGACACAGTGCCAAGAGGAGATTCCCCAGAAGACTCTCCATGGGAGAACCTCCTCTTGATCTCATGTGTTCTCTGTAACACAGCTAGGACTTATGGCTATGCTATCCCCAGAGGTTTCTTTCATTCATTAGAACCATCACCAGTGAGCTACTGACCAGAATGTATTATCCATCAGCATCCTCATCCTCCAGACCATCCAAGAAACTTCCTCCACAAGAATGGGTCCATGATAATGTCTGCATAAGAGAACATCACTCCATATTTCCAATCATGAAGTAAAATTACATTTTATGAGATACAAGAATTTATTCTAATTGTTTTAGAACATCTGTCCTTTGCAGCTGTGTTAAAATAGCAATAGCATCAACCTCAGCCTGCTTACAAAATAGCCAAAGGGCAGCTGTGGTTAACAGCCTGTAGGAAGAGTCTCCTGTCTTCAGTTCTCTCCCTTAATTGCTAGGAAATGGTCCTTGAGCACTAAAACATATCTGATACTTCTATGTTTAAATCTCTATAGAGCTATCATGTACAGAAAAAGAATAGAGCTGGGTACCCAGCCAGATAGGCCAATAGCCTTTGTTAAGCTGTAGTTAAGGTTGCGCATATGTCAGATAAGTCAAGAGAAAGGGAACAGCAGAAAATCCTCTTAAGGGAACAAGAAATTGTTCACTAAAGCAAGATCCATTAAACCACAGAAACAGAGTTAAGATGTTCTAAACACTCCTCAACCACTGCCATCTCCCCACCCAGGCAAAACATTTTATTAATGCTGTAGTGCAGCCCAGAAGTTGTAGTGCTCTGTAGAGCATGGGGGCCTGTTTCCATCTCCGCTGCTTCAGTTATGAGCCTTTAAGTGCTTAATGAACCTAGGTAAGAGTAACAGGGCTAAAATATTTATAGATACAGGACTAAGCTGAACGCACATGAGTGATTAGAACAATACTAGAAGACATTATTTGCAGAAAGTCACTGCCCAAGTTCTCTCATATTCCAAGACAAAGCACAATATCTAGCAGCATCAGCACATTACTGGCCAGTATGTGTGTGTACTAAAATTCTTAATGGATTTATGTTTCTGATAGGACTTCATGAAGTTTTCTTCCAAGACACATCAATAGATGCCCTTTCAACCAGGCTTTTTCTAATTAGGTGAGCCAAGAGAGTCCCCAGATGCTTTGGGAGCTCTAAGTTGTCCCTGGACATGACTCTAGGACTAAGTTTCTACTGAGACGTTCTTGAAACTTTACCAACCTCAGTAGTCTCAGCACAGCCTAGGAAACTGCAGCAGAACAGGAAGACTTTTTAAAAAAAATATATTTAGAACAGCATAGGAGAAAAACATTACTAACACAAACTGCTGGTTTGCTCAGGGCAAACTCTTGACAGCAGAGGCCAGTCACGGCTGAAGTGAGAGACATGGCTTTGTCACTGTTTTCAGGCATGAATGACAACCCTTGTAATGAAATAAAGATAAAAGCTCTCCCAGAACTTGTCTAGGAACCAGAGATTGAGTCCAATCTCAAGTATTCAAGAGGTAAATCTCACATTTCCCCAAAGTCAGGAAAACAGGTAGAAATATATTATTGATGAAGCCTTGCAGAAACCTCAGCAGGTTATAAATGTGAGCGGTCTTATTTAAAACCTCTGCAAAAAATAAGGGGTATGAGGAAGGAAACTGGGAAGTGCTAGGTTTTATTGTGCCTGTGCCAGTCACCTGGGGACACAACCTTGCGCCTACCGAGTCCACCAAGTTAAAAGGAAACAAAGGCTCACAGCATCTTTGCCCTTCCCTGGTCTCTAAAACATCTCAGGTCAGCAAGGCTCTTCAGGACATGTCACTAAACATACTGCTAGGCAGGATGCTGTAATTATTCAGCCTCTGTGAATTTTTAAATATGAAACCTGTGTGCATGTTATTACAGCACATCAGCTGGAAATCTGCCATCCACAAAGGCCAAGCACAGCTACAAGCTGAATTACGAGAGTAAGAGCAACAGAAAGGAACACCTCCCTGTCAGCTCCTTCACTTACTGCAGGCTTATGCAAATTGACCAAATAAAAGCCAGCAGTACTGACCCCAGCCACAGAATAAATCCATTTTCTATAAGGAAGGAGGGAGAGGTGGAGGAAGGATCTGGACTAGGAAGGAGTGTACAGTTTATAGAGAAGCGTACATAGTGCAGCACACCCTGAGGCCCCTTCCTCTGGCCACACCGAGCTTTTCCAATTCATCAGACCTCCCAATCTGCATTACATTTAACTTCTGTGAACTGCAATTGGTTGCAAGAGGGAAGACATCTCTGGGGAAAGGCAGAGTCAGAAAAAAGGATAAGGCTTTTTCAGCCCTGCAACAGATATTTCCCTCTCCAAGGGAGAGGCCAGGACAGATGAGACTCACACAAGGGAAATGAGAGGAAAGAAGGGGAAAACAGAGGCATTACAATATGTCTTTCCACCCTTCAAAGCCATCACTATCCACTGGTCTACACTGCTCCTGCCAGGCTGTCCCAGTTCACTGCTTGTCCACAAATGCAAGAGCACAACCTTTGAGATCTTCCCTTTTTCCCTGCCTGTGCACAGACCTGGGGAATGAAAGAGGATGCTCAAAAAGGCTGCAGAGCAGAGGAGTGGCAGTTGTGATTTTGATGTGGTTGGTGACATCCTTGCTACCATTCAGCAGCTGCCAAGGTGCAACTTCTCCAGTAATTATTAAGCCTGCCTTTTTGATTAGGCTATATTTAACAGTTTGTCAAGGACACACAGGCCTTGGGATGGGTGGTTTTGTGTGCTGCAGTGTACAGTTGATTATGATTAATACACACTTACTAAACACATGAGCAATACAAGGACAAGCAAGGGGTCTTCTTTGGTTTCCTCTGTTCCAGACCATAAAAGTTTCCTCCTGCTTTAAGAAACAAAGTTGTATAGTTCTTTTCACCTTTTCCAACACTCGTGCAGCAGCTCCTTCTCCTTCCTTCTACCTTTATCTTCCCTTTTGAATAAAAATCTGTGAGACAGTCATATAGGAGTTACAGAAATTGAATTATTGGGTTCTCCTCCAGGCTCTGATCTCAGCCAAATCATTGAATTAAAGTTAAATACCCAGTTCTCAAAGCAGGTAGCCAAACCACAGCGCTGCTCAATTCGTAAAGCATTCCGCAGAGTGACAGCTAGCACAATATTTGTAGTCTGCTTTGTTGTTACCCACTGGCACATCCAGCCTCAATTAGACAAGTACAAGTCAGCACATTAGCTGCAACAGTGCTCCTTTTATTTTGGCTCTCTCTCGTGTCTGCAATCACAGCGCAACACCGCAAACCTCTGGGTGCAAATTTATCCTGCAGCAGTCCCTCTGGATTCAGATAGTTTGGGTCTGCTCTAGTTAACCTGTGTGCAATCATCTGCACTTCCACACTATCTCAAACAAGAGACAGGGTCACTTAGCACTGGGCTTTGCTTTCCTGCGTCTTAAGCAACTGATGATTAATTTCTTTGTCACTGCATAATATTTGTTCTGCATAATGCTTTAAAAGTGCACTGTGCGTATTTCTACCACTAATCACCCCCACACAACACTACTTAAAATGAAAGTCCTGTGCACACAGGCTGCTTCTCCACATAAAGATACGGGGGTTTTTTTTGAAGAACAGAAAGTGCCAGTCCACATCCCACTTGCACACAAGTCTCCAAGGTGTATCTCTGGGGTTAACCATCCTCCAAGAGGCTTGGACTCATGTACAGTAACTCAGAACTTTTTGGTAGCTGCCAGTAAATTTTTACTCCCCAGCCATCACAGACTCCAACTCTTGCCGATTTATCTTTATTACATTAAATACTCATATCTGGAAACCACTCCTCAGTCTGGCCCTTATCACCACAGAAGAAAAGGAAGCCTCATATCTGCTGCCTGCTGGGCTTCGTCCTCCTTCTCTCCTGAAAGCGGAGCAAACTTTTCTTCACCTTATTTCTATGCAGAGGTGTCAGAGGAGCTTCTGCTCAGAATGACAAACCAGTCCACAAATCACCTGGGAATCTTCTACACTCAATTTGCTCCAGCTCTGCCTGGCAAACAAGAGGCAGGAGGCACATATACATTACTACTGATTAGTCTGTGTCTCCAGTATCAGCAACCACGCACGCAGGCTGACCGTAACTTTAAATATTGATAACCAAACTCATATATCATAGGCCTGGGAGAGTGACAGTTTCAGTGCATAACAGCAAAGGCTTTCTACAATAATCAAATACTCAATAATTCATGAAAATATATCCCCCCAAATCAAATTGGAAGCTATTTGGTGTAATATATTATTTAAAATTCAATATTATAATGCACACAACTTCTGCTCCTACCACGGAGGACCATTTCAAAATGTGATTATGTGCGGACTCTATTTAAAAGTGACAATTTTGCTTTTCATTTGTTTAACAGCTTAAATGGAAGAGCTCAACTGGAACTAAGTCGTCTGACAATGAAACCAAAGCCAACATAAGCAACTTTGCAAACTTCACTACAACTGAAAAAAAAAAAGTATGAATCTTCCTCGTTGGTAACACAGATGAATTCCCCATTCTGATGCTCACCTTTACAATTTTTTCAATGCTTAGTGAAAGGAAATATTCTGCAAAACTGTCTGACAAACATTTTTACATTTCTGCTAGTCTGTCACCCTGAGCTGGTCAAATAGTGAGGGAAAAAAATATTTACTTGCATTCCAGGGACTCTTGCATAGAAAACAACTTTGGCTTTGCATCTGTGTTTATTCCTGTTGGAAAACCCGTTTGTGTAAGGGAAGGTTGTCTAGTGTAAAGTGCCAAGAGAAGAGGTTTTTGCCCTTGTAAACAGAATGCACTGGAGCATAAAATACAATCAAGATTTGTGACAAAATTCATCCCAGGCAGACGTCAGTCCTCAGCAGCGGTGGGGAGCGGGGTGAAATGGCACTGTGTGATTGAGGGGACCAATCTCACAGAGTGATCGCAGAGGGGAGCTTGGCAGTGAGGAGCCTGGGCAGCCGTGGCTAAGCAGAGCAGACTTCAAGTGCATGGACTGGCTTTGAAGGATAAAACTGTTTTGTGAAGAGGAAAATCTCAGCCTGTTTATGAACTGTGCACAAGTAGAGTCTGCAAGAGTGCGTGTCAAACAGTTGCCAACTCTTCAGTCAGTCCAAATACCAATCTTGTACTTCTACTGCAGATTAAGTCTTTATTTCTCTCAAAAACAGGGGGTTTTAATGAAAGTGAAGTTGAGGGAACAAGCACTCAGCTCTCTAGTTATTAACCTAAAGGCAAAAAGATGCTGTCTTGAATTTTCTTTTCCCATCTGTTGCTTTTTACTGGCTCCTTTCCACTCATTTGGCCACCTTTGATATTTGATATCCTTTTACCCAT
The DNA here is from genome assembly GCF_000695765.1 of Mesitornis unicolor. Lineage (NCBI taxonomy): Eukaryota > Metazoa > Chordata > Aves > Mesitornithiformes > Mesitornithidae > Mesitornis > Mesitornis unicolor. The sequence goes on along the minus strand of NW_010205080.1, from coordinate 19,777 downwards.
TTTATTCATCTTGCTCTGCAGCCCCACATCAGAACACAAAATCTGAGTCCAAGCACTGCCTCCTTCCCACAGCTGCAATGGGGCAGCTGAGCAGGGCTGTGTCTCCCATAGATAACAGAAAAAAAAAGAAAAAGGAAATTTGGCAGAGTCCTGTCACTGCCGTTTGGGAAAAATGGACTGAAGTCCTGGGGCAAAGCTGGTGCCTCTGAGGACAGAAGCTGCTGCAACAGATGCTATGTCTTGGTTTAGGTTCTGCTCCCATCCCTCAAATCCTCAGGAGTTCCTAAATTACTGTGTATTGGTTTCTCAGCTGAGGGCACTGCTCATGCGCTGCACAGTCCTGCTAGATACTGTCAGATTATAAGTGTTTGCTTGCACCAAGAATGCTTGGTTTTGCCTCCCTCTAGTCAGCGGTTTCCTATACTCTATGTGTAATTAGAAATGAAGGATTTAAAATGCTTTGGCTTGGCCTTTTGTTTCTGTTCACCCCTGCCCTCATCGGAGGTTCTCAACCTTGTGTCACAGATGCCTGATGCTCTGCCACTGGCAGGTGCTGGCATCACATTAATGCACAGCAGCAAATGGAGAAGGCACAGAGGGGTCACAGTGCTCACTTAAAGGACTATTTTCAGAGCAGCTAAAGACACTTAATATGTTAAGCTGAAAGATTAAGAGGTGATGCCATGACAGTGAATGAAGATTCATAATAGGAAAATACCAGGTATGAAAGAACTTCTCTGGCAGAGAAAGGCAGAACAAAAATAGTGACTTGAAGTTAAAACCCCAAATTCCCCACAAAAATAAGCCATTTTTAAAGTAGATGTGAATCACCACCTATTTCAGAAAAAAAGACAAGCTATTCAGTACTCTGATGTCCCTGCAGATGTTTTGACACAGACAGTGACTTAATGGGGCAGGGGGGAAGGCAAAGAGAAAATATCAGGAAAATACAGTCCTGTGAAATGATGTTACAAGTTTGAGTCACATTTTGGAGGCTAGAGGGGTTCACATGCACATGTGAGGAGTGAGGGTTTTTTTGAGTGTTTTTAATCAATGAACCTCCAGACTTCCCATGCTCTGATCAACAGCTGCCACTGGGTTTCCCATACGAACTATCTGAATTCCCCACTATCTCACCTTCTGAATGAAGTACAGCAACAAATCCATACCTCAAGTGCCATAACCACAGACATGTTTCATACAACTGTCCACTGCAGCAGGACTCTGATGAGCCATGCATGGGGGTAGAAATAGGAGAGTGAGTGACTTATCCTGTTCTGCAGTGCTCCTAAGACCTAGGCAATGGCAACAGATAAATATGAAAAGGAATTCAAGATCTTGGTCTTTACAGCAAAATCCACATGTAGACATGGCAGCACACTTGGAAATCTCCTGTGTCCAAACTGAAATGACTAGAAAAATAGTTGATTGGGATACCAGTACCACTCCAAATGATGCAGTCAGTGTGGGTCAGTGGTCTCTGAAGGGCTGACCACAGATACCTCCCCAAACCTGAAAGAGGTTTCTTTTGGAAAAAAAAAATTGGAATCTACAGCAAAGTCCCTGTGTGGGATGTTGAAATTCTTCAGTGTGATATGGCACTTTGGTATATATGCAAGCATTCACACATGGCTGCATCTCACTTTTAAATGTCTCTCAGGAGTTGTATATTAAACAGAAGAAGGATTTTTCCAGGAACTAACACAGTTGGCAGCCTTTTGTCTCTATTTTTTAAAGTAATTTATGAAAGAAGAAAAGTAGCAGAGTCAATTTACAAAAGGCTGCAGTCTGGACTTTGATAGATGAACAGATCTACTAACAAAACCTCTCACTTTCCACTGAGCACTCCATCTTCTTATCTGTTAATCCTGATGAGGAAAGAATAAGGCAGGCAGGCAGCTGAGTAGGGGAAAGGCCTAGGTAGTGTTTAAACCAGTAAATAATCTAAGGAGAGATCAACCTCCCTGCTTTTTTCCAGATACCAACCAACCAGATAATCAGCTACGCAATTCTCTTGCATTTTGCTCCCCTTTCTGAGTGAGATGACAGTGAATCATACCACAACGTGTTGAAAAAGTCCTATATAATTCCTTGAAGAACAGCCTTATAGCTCTGAAGGAGTAGTCTCTCTTTGACAATCTAGGACTTTGCACTGGGGCGTAATAACAGTTCCTGCAGTAACATCAAGGAGATGATGGAAAATAACAGCGTTTTTCCCAGTTGGTTATGTAGACCTGCTCTCAGGCAACATGTGGGTTTGCATCTGAGGACGTTACTTGAGTCACACCTGTGTTGATTCCTGATGAAAGTATTTCAGCCATGAATGCACTGTAAACTAGAACTTAAAAGCATCAGAATTAATTTGGCAAAATGCCCTTTCACTTCTAGAAATGTACTGGGGAAGCCCAGGCACATCCACGGCAAATTCTGTGGAGTACGGTGAAGACTGGGATGGGTTAACATCTATTGGTACATGTAGAGAGGAGTAGAGGCCTTTCAGTGCTACATGTTCACCCGCTACTCTGGAAGTGATGCTCACAGTCCCAGCTCCATCAGCAGTTCTTCCCTGGCTGCATCCTCGGTGGAGCTCCAACCCACCGCACAGCTAGAGATCCTCACACTCATCACACAAGTGAGATTTTTTTTAAACATACTTCTCATTTCTAAGTTTAAAATGAAAAGTGACTTCCAAGCCTTAGCATTTCTTGTTCAGTGAATTTCTTGATTTGTGACAAGTGCTATAGGAGGAAGCAACACTTGTGCTTCATCTGTTCCTGTCCCTCCAGTACAGCCTTCCTCTCCTAAACTGGAATTTGTAACCCGTTAGTCTTTAATGAAGGAAAAAAACCTGTAGAGACTTGAAAGGAAACACAAACCAAGTGAAAAAGAATAATTACATCCCCTTGACTTCAAGTAGGTTTCCTGCAAGTTCTGCTGGAGTTTCTCACAAAGATTATTAGCACCAGACACATATAACAAGCACATATTTAATTGGAAAAAGAATCTGCTTAATAAAGACCTCATATTTCTGTAGCAAAACTGTGGGCCTTTCCTCGTCCAGTAAATCCATTATATCACCACACTAAGACAGAAGAATCTTATGCAAGACTGGGTGAAAGCAATTTCAAGTAAAAAAAAGGAGCTCCTTGAGCAAAACATACAATGCAAGTGAAACTTGAGATTAAAAGAAAGCAATCACTCAAGTATCAAATGAGCAGAGTTCTGCTCGTGCTGTCACTGTGACTCTGCTTCCTAAGCTCAGATCTGCAGATCCCATCATTCTTTTTTTTCCCCTAAAGCCCCAGCTCCTGGAGTCATACAATGACATGAGAATCATCTGTCAAAATCAAACTTCATCCTCTCAGGGAGGAAAAAACCTTGAAAAAAGCAATCATTAAAAGACTCAAAAAACCCCTAGTTTACAAAATCAACAATTTTTGAGCCTGTTCTAAAAAATGTGGTCTCCCTGCTGCTCTGACTGGCAGAAGCAAGTGAATGCCCAGAGCTGATGTGCTACTGCATTACAGCATCCGGATAGTCCTTGCTCCTTTCCCGAATCCTACCTGAGCTCTAGGATCTGCAGCACAGCTTTCCCTCTTCCTTGCTCTGCACTGCATCACTCCACCAAGCGCCCTGCATCCCCTCCCCCGGTTCTGCACAACTCCTCTGCACTGCAGCATTGCCAGAATATCAGCACTGCCAGAAAGCCCCTTTCCGAGCCCCTTTCCCTCTCCCAGCTCCTTTCCCTCCTGCACTGCAGCCCCAGGCAGAACATTGCAGCCTGCTCCGCTGCAGCCCCCGGTCACCTCTCAGCCTCTCACATCCCTGCTCCAGGGCTCAGCTTTCCCACCGCAGCATCGCAGAAACCTCTGGCTCGCCACCGCCCTCCAGTGCTCTGCGGCGCAGCCCCGGACCATCCAACCTCCCGTTTTCTTCTCTGCTCTTTCCATTTAATACCAAGCAACACTGCTGAAGCAGCTCTCAGCTTTTTTGACTATCTTTTATGCTCTTTAGTCTGTACATGTGGTGTTACAAGGATCCTTCTCCTAACCCAATACGCCCCTCATCCTCACCCAGACCCTACTTTGCAGTCCCACAATAAGGTTTACGCCTTCTTCCATCACTTGAGCACAGCTTTATAATCTGTGTATTTGCGCAGAAGTTCACATTCACCGCTCAGGGACAATATCAGAGTGCACTTGGCAAGTACAGACTGTTTAGAGAGTCATCCTGGATTTACTAAAGGGAGGTCATGCCTAACAAACTTGATTAACTTCTTTGAAGAGGTGACAATGACAAGGGACAGGGTGAAGAAGTGAAGCATAATTCAATCGGACTTCAAGAGCCTTTTGATACAGTAACACATAAAAGGCTAATTTATGAGGTTAATATGTATGGTATTGATAGCAAAACACTTAGCCAAGTAAACTTTCTTTTTAAATTACCCTGCAAAGAAAGTAAGAGGCAAAGAAAACAGTGGCTGATCACAGGAAGGGCAAAATGAAATTATCACAGAAACTTCACCTATTAGTGCTCTCACATGTGTCTTGCAGGCATTTTTCTTCCAGTACTTTCTAAGAAGCTGCACATGATTCCCTGTAGAAGCTACTCATTTTGGTGACCAAACAGGCTACACATGGTGAAGGGTCAAAGTTACATCCTTATTGTTCCTCTAGAGGACATCTAACGCAAAGATTTTATAGTTGCATGCTGCTTAATGGTGCTGAATACAAGGCACCACGTGAGATGAACTGGTGGTGTTACAAGCACATAAGGCTAGCCAGATATGCCGAGGATGTTAAACAGAAAACCAAGAAGGAAGAAAAAGCAAGACTCAAAAGTCAGAATATAGCCTTAGATCTACCAAAGCAATCATACCTTTTTCATTGTGCCACAGGAGAGAGGCTGCCTCTGCCATCAGCTGAATTGCTCCAAGTGTTTCAGAGGTTGATGACCACAACAGCAGAGCTGCTTCCTTGCCTTCACCTGCAGTCCACATTCTTCTAGGACATTAGTAGACCAAGATTATCCTTCAGATTCAGTCACTACCATAGAGGAGGAAGGTACTTCTCCCTTTTCAGGTGGTTTGGCTAGAGATGGTTACAAGACCCCTGCAAGGTCCCTCCATGGAGCCCTGCACTGCCTTCCAGCTTCAGGGACTACAACCTGACCACCACTCTCTGCTGCCAGCACTGTCAGTGTTTCCTTCTTTTTCCCAGAAAAAGCACATCTGTTTTCAGTAAATGCTGTAAATTAGTTAATGTTTGTAAAGTGCTCTGATCATGTGAAGTGCTATATAATTACCACATATTATCAATATAATTTGGCTAGATTGTACCACAGCCGCCTCTTCTCTTCATTACAGTTTTTGAGAGAGTTTTCTTAAACAGCAGCTCTTTGGGGCAGGGACTTTGTATGCCATCCATCTCTAAACAACCTTGACCTTTCTTCAAGGGCGCCAGAAAAGAAACAAACCACAGCACAGAAACACATCTCTGGAGTCACACACCTCAGAGATGCCTCCCAAGGAGGAGGAGCTGCTCTTTGGGATGTTATTACTTCCTTGCTGCTTGCATTCCATGGCTTAATGACCCAAAGAACACATTACAGATACTAAAAGTATCCCAAATCCTAGGAAAAGCATCAGCCCCTATTAGTGATGTGGTCAGAACAAAGACTAGTGAAGTTCCTAGTCTAACATAAGTGTTAGCAAGAGACACCTGTAACAGTTACCTGCACTAACAAGCCTTTCTGCTCATCTTAATATAATCCCTAGACTGTCTATCTAGAGAAAAAAAATAAGAATAAACACAAGCTGCTTTTCCCAACCACCTGCTCCCTAGTATATTCTCCTAGGTAATCCTAGATTTAAATAAGCAAAACTTATACAAACACTTCCTAGATCCAGGCTAAAACCTGGGAGAAAAAAGTTCTTTAGTATAAAAGAAATTAACTTAAAAGTATACAGTATAACTCTTCTTAAAAGGCACAGAAAAGAGCTTCAACAAGACCTTAAAATTTATCATGCATAGAAAATAGAACCCTAAACCAAACAAAAATTAACAAACTCTAAAATAAAAAGACCGGGCAAAGAAGCCAGGTACTACCACCTCCTCCAACAGAAAGAGTACCAATGAGGTCGCTACCCCTTCCACCAGTATTTAAGGGGCTGATGGGCAGAAGAGGTGCAGCTGAGAAAGGCTTCTCCCTATGAAAGCTCCTTAAGGGAGCCAGGGTGTGGCTGCTAGGAGGTAAGGCTTGGTCTTTACAATAGCACAAGATGGAAATAGTCTCACTTCCTAAAGATAGCTGAGCTATTTTTTAGACAGCTTATATAGGCTATATTTAGTATTTTCTAGAGGAAATCTTTATAGTGGGATTTTTAAGCAAGTTATTATTTGAAAGCTAGGTTAGTAATTCTTGTAGTTGAGCATGTAAGTAATATTCTATAGAAGCATAATGGTAAACTTATATTACCTATTATTTGTCATATTTCTGATAGCATTAATACAGTGTAAGACAAGCCTTAAACTACACCAAGATGTAGGGTTAGGTGTAAAGCTTTGAGTACTTCAGTGCAGTGAGCCTTTGTGAGCCAGGAAGCAAAAATTAACTACAAGTTAGTTTCCTTTCTCACTCCTAGGACAAATAATCTAACTTGAGGGCAAAATCCCCCACAGATCTGTCAAATTATAGAAGAAGTAGAATGGGGAAAATATTTGGGTTGTGACAAGATGTATTTAAAATTGCTGAAGTGAGGAAAAGAAAAAAATGTTACTAGAATATCAGATGCTTTTAAAAGTGAAAACCATCAGACTATGAAAAAGGTGAGATTGGAAAGCTAGAAGACTTCTGGAATACATAAAATACTTTATGAAGAACTAAAAATGCTTGCTAACATTTCCTTAAGTCAGTGCTTCCTAGAAGCATTATTTGAGAAAAATATTTTCTAACAAGTTCTCTATTTGTATGTAATAGGAAACTGTCCTATGCCAAGACTCCAAAAGAGAGAAGAGACAACAATTTACGGGTAAGCACACACTGATCTAGCTCATACAAAGTTGACTAGGAAGCCTGTGTTTGCAATGAAATGTCTGAATTAAGCCCTTAAAAATAATAAAGAAGATATTACTAAGCCAGGGTTCACATGCTATGGATTTGTCTCTTAGGATTTTTCTGGTTTGGAGGCTTTTACCTTTGAACTCTTATTTCTGAGAGCCTTCTCTGTGCTCTAATGGGATGGATGGGAAGTCTGGATTCACTTCTAACGTCAAAACAAACTGAATCGGGCTCATGGCTGGTGCTTCTGGTTACATCTGCAGCTACTAACAGACCAACATTAGAACATTCAGCAAATGCCAATATAACAGTTAAGTCTTATTTAATGTCTCAAATAAGCATGAAAATGCACCACCAGGACCTGGAAAGTTTGTGCTTCCTTCTGCATTATCGCAGATTCTTTTTCATAACTTGTCTCTTCAGTTTCTGCCCCGGTTCTTACTGTCAAATATGTAAATGGAAGGAGAGTTGGTGCTCTCAAATCTTTCAGAGGTAGACTAGGACACTAAAATATCTTTGGCATGGGTGTGATTATAAAGCAATTGAGAGGAAAAAATGGGTATATAAAACAGTGCACCAGATCATCTGTGAGTGCAAATGGCTTTAACTCTGCTGAAGTCAATGAAGCAATGTCAATTTACAGCTCCTAGGCTCCTGCTTAGTCTGCAGACCTGGACCAGAAATTAAGGCACTGGAGTTGAAACACCTGACTTGCAAACCCTGAAGGAATGTTTTCACCATAAGTTCTTGCTTGTTAGAGTTGAGACAGAAGGGAAGTTGTTTTTTGACCAGGCTTTGCATAGTTGGAAGGAAGAAAAAGTGCAATTAAGTTTCTACTCTAACAACAGGAGTACTGGACAGAGGCAGGCCTGTTTGAGGTGGTCTGCACCAGACCCCCTGTCCATCCAGTATTGGCTGTTAACCACTGGTTAAGGTTGTTCCTCTTTCAAATATACTCCTTGCTTCTCATCTTGCAAAGTGAGAGGGATTGCTTTGAGAAAAATAAAGCAAGAAGTTCCAGTGCTTAAGATTATAAATATATCCTATTAGGGTTTCTTTTTCTTTCCTTCCAGACAAAAGCATTTCTGCTTCCAAGCTTGATAGACCTCCTGACCCTGCTGATGTGGGTGGATGGCTCTGCATGTTCTGAATCATTTGCTTCCTTTTCAAGTGTTACTTTCTCCTTATTTCAATTACCCTTCCTTTATAATTACATGGGCCGCTCCAGTGAACAGGAGCGCTCTGGAGCTGACAGACCATCTAAAAACAGGACATACTGGAGACAAAACCTGCATCCTTGTCTACCTTGGGCAGTAGGAAAGGTGTATGTTTAATAGCACAGGAGAAACTGTTTGAGGATATTCAGACCCAGGCACTTTGTAGTGGGTTCACTGCCCAGGCTTGCATAAGGCTGGACTGCGTGTAATTACTTTCCCTGTCCTTGGGAGAATTATAAACCGTAGGCACAAGGATCACCTCCCTTCATCCCTGCTGAGGGATTGCCTCTGTGACAGCAAGAGTCAATGGAGCCTGATCTGACACCCATTTGAACTCCATAGGAGTCTTTTAAGCAAACTTGAAAGAGATGAGGTTAGCCCCAAAAAGTTGCAACCAGCACTGATGTGGGTGGGAGGGGAAAGGAATGTGGGAGATGGTGAGTGACTCCTGACTTGTGGATGGGCTATGCTGCAAGATCTGGGGCCAGAGGTAAATCTGCATGAAATTCAGAGCTTTGTTCTATGGGGTTTCTCAAGAAAAACTTGCCTTTCTTCTGGTTTTCTTATTTGCAACCAAAACTAAGTGATTGGTTTTGTATAGGAATCATTTTTGAAAAATATTAAACTTTATTTAAAAAAAGAGATGAAAGCTTAACTTCTGTGTTACAAGTCAAGCTTCCAGTGAACCTCTGCCCTATCGATTCTAAGAAATGCTTTATTAGGCAGGTTCCCAAAAGTTAACATTGCTTCTGAGGCTTCTTCCTGATTTCTGTCCCTGTAAAAGCCGGTTTTATTGAATATACCATCCAAAGTGTGTTAATAATGTGGTGTCTATCACAAACTACTCCAAAATAAAGGCAGAGTTACAGAAAAGGTACACCCAGTGAGGGCCGGCAGCTGGTGGGTGTTTATTGTAGAGGAAGGGATTTCTTAGCCAATTAATTACACATTTCGAATTTAATATTAAACTGAAAGTCTAGGAAGTATGTGTGTGGGAACAGACCAGGGAGAGACTGTCAAAAGCTTTCTTTAGCAGCAGTTCAGCTCCTGCCATGAAGAAGGGGCCATAATTGCTGCCATTGTTTCGTGTGCTGTGGTGCAGCTACCTGATGGGTATTCATGAACAAACATTATCACTTACATTATTTGTGCTCTGTATGAAGGAGATTAAGCTGCTGGGTTTGCGTGGCTGAGCAGTACCAAGGTATAAGAACATAGGACTATTTTTTTTCTATTGATTCATCTAGGAATTAAAGGTGTAACAAATAACTAGTGAGACTTTGGATTGTACCACAAAGTTTTGGGTTTTTTTTTACCAACTATGTGCACAACTTTCCACTCCATCTGTGTTTCCCTTGCTTCTGCTTGCTCTGTGCATGAATGCTTGCTCTCTTCAAAGAGACAAGGCTGCTGGTACGTGTTACTGGGGCAGGGAGGTGAGAGGAAGGCATGCTTCCCTTCTGCTCAGTGGGCATCAGAAACACATTAGAGCATACGAGCATATCAGTGCTATTACACAGCAGATAAGTCTGGTCTGCAATCGCACTTACCTCAGCAGTGCTTTTAGCTGAAGGTACAAGGAGCATCCTTGCTGCAGCAGTTGAGGTGACTCTGGCTCCCTTTCACTCACCCAGAATCCAGCAGTGCCTGGTGAGATATCCCTTTCTGGGCAGCCTAGGCTTGTGGGAGAAAGCAGGAGAGGAAAAAATGAGCAGGACAACTGAGATAAGAAGTTTTGGGTTTTGGTTTAGTTTGGTTTTGTTTTGTGCTTTTTTAGAAACTTCCTAAGTAAAAGAAGGAATGGAGGAATGGAGAGGAAGACTGTTCCACTTCGGGGTGGGTGAGACGCTTTTTATTTGACTTTTATTGGAGATGCCTTAGGGTAAAAGATGCCCTTAGGTATCTTTTATTCTCAGGGTAAAAGTACTCTTGGGCATCTGTATGCAGCAAAACAAGGGAGCAAGGAACACTGCAGCTTTCCTGCCCCCATAGTAAATACCACAATGTGCTATGTCTTTGATGGGACATGACCAAGTATTTTTATCTAGGGATTGTATTTTAATTTGTATTTTTGCTTTTGAATGCAGCAACAGAGGCGAGAGACTGCTTAAAATTTCCTTTGACCTTTCAAAGTGTTCCTGAGAACCAGAACCCTTGACAGAAACGATTATGACCTAAGTGTCATGGTTCAGACCTCTAAAAGGATCTGGCAGTTGCAGGAAGCAATGGCAAATAATACCCAGGACTTTCAGAATTGGCCCTGGATCTCAAGACCTTTCTGAAAGCTAAAATACTCCTTTAAATTCAATATAAACAGATTAGATCCAAGCAAATCCACCACCATGTGCAGCTCTGGAAGTAAACAAAAGATTTATCTTAAAATATTTCCAGCTTTCTCAATCATCTTTCAAAACTTGAAGGTTCATGTATTGACAGAGTGTCATACCTGCGAAGGAATTAAATGATATATCAGTTGAGGCAAAATAAACTAGTATTTCCCTTATTCAAGGAAACTTCAAGTTATTGCAGGAGTGAAATCTCACGTGGGACAGGCTCTGTAAATGATGGAGTTTAGTTGTCTATTGATGGCATGGGGAGGGAAAGTGACTTCCAGGATTTTTGGAGAACAGAGGATCACTTCTCGTTTGAGACTTGCTGAGGGATGGCAGGAGAAGGCTGTTGCCTTGGGAAAGGGCCAGTGGTCTGAGGTCTGCAAAATTTTGTCTCACTTCAGGGATTTCAGAAAAACCCAGCTCCTGGGCTCCCTTGCTGAGTGACTGGGACAACAGCTGAGGAGCAAACTGTGCTTCTGCCATAGGGAAACTGCTTGTATCAAACCATATTTCTTCTTCTCTGTGTCCAAGCAGAAGGTTGGTATTACAAGCACAAAATAGTGGAACAATTTAGAGTCATCTCTATCTTAGTTTCTAGTAAAGACTCCAGTGCCACATGGGATTTTTTTCCTCACAGCAGCTGTACTCTGCCCTGACTCATCCCACCCTGAGGAGTTTCCAGCTTCACCTGACCCTGGGAAACAGAAAACGGGCTGCAAGAAAGAAGTTGTTGCTCTTTCTGGGCATTCATTTGTTCCTGCTGCTCAGTTCTACCCCTCTGTGCCTTTCCAGCCTCATTCTTTAGCTTTCTCTGGCTTTTTGTAGTTGTCATTCTTCAAAATCCAAGATAGGATTGAACTAAAACCTTGAGCTAACAATGCATTGCTGGGCTAGCATACACTTTTTTTCCCAATTAGAATAGATGAAAAGTTCGGTGAGAATATTCATGGGGTCTGTGTCACTTGTATTTACACCAGGAAATCTCTGTGCAGGTCTTCACCCCACGAATTACCTTGGCTTTGGCTCACCTTTGCTCAAACATCAGAAACTCATGAAATGCAAAGTCAGATAGCTTCGAATACTAAACCACGTGGAATATTTGTTCTTCAGCTGGACAAAACTTTTATAATCAGGGATCAGATGTGGGTAATTGCTGGATTATATTCTCTTAGCTGTGTGCACTGCATTCTCTGCTGCTAAAGCCTGGGAGAGCAGAAAGTTTGCTGGCTGGACAATTCACAGAAAACTGCCTAAAACAAATCAGAATTAAGAAACAAATTGCTTCATTAAAATCTCCTAAACTTGTTCTGTAGTGCAGTATTACCAACAAAGGCAAGATAGAAATAAAAGACAGCTGAAGAGCATCTTCATCACAACAAAATTGGATTCCTTCCTGGGAATAAAACCCTCCTCTATATGTGCACACATTTGCACCTATTTGTAGATCATCTGTTAAGTCTGCTGGGCTCATTTACTCACTCCTTTGCCTTCCTGCCCCAAGGCTGGGTCTTCCAGCACAACAGGAACTACTCAGCACCAGATTTTCTGGCAAGCTGCAGTGCACCTGTACCACATTCTCATGCAGACTGAGATATAGAGAAATAATACAATAAAAATAACCCTGAGAGCTGCCAAAAGATAGATATTTTTTTTCATTTTAGAAGGCTTTGCCCCAGCAAATCTGTTCACCGTGTACCAAAGATAATTAGGGCATCTTATTTAGAACTTACGATCTAATTAGTGGCTTTAATGGTAGTTAATTACATGGAGAGCAACAAAGCAGTTATATTTCCTACCAGGTTTCTTCTAAGTCAAGGTGCAGGCACTCATCTAGGGCCGTAAAGGAGAGTGGCTACCACACTTAACATCTAATTACACAAAATTGTCCACAGTAATTATGAGCAATGTGATTTTATTTATCTGGCTTAATTACTGGGGCTATGCACAGTCTCTGACCTGGCACGGTGACAGGGAGGACAGAGGGAAGACAAAGTGCCATCCCCTGTGTGAACACCATGGTGGAGTTGTGGATGGCTCATCCGGGGTGCGGAGACAGCCTGGCCACTGCCCAGCAGTGCCCCTGAGGACTCGGTACCCTCTGGTCCCAGAGATGTGTGGGAGCCATGCATGCATGTGGTACAGACAAAGGAGTGCGTCTACAGAGCCCCATGAGATACTTGAGATGGATGTCTCATACCTTAAGGAACCCACTCCTATACACTCAGTATAAAAAGGAAAAATAATCTTATTTCAGCAGAAGAGATGCTCTATTCCCACCTTCAACATCTTAGAATTATCCCAGACACCATCCACTGCTGAAACTGTGTAGAAACTTTCAAGATATCTCCAAAAAGTCAGTGTCTTGTAAAGGACCAGTTTTTACTCTCTGGGGAAGCATAACAAGTTTTTTTTTTATCTGACTCTAGATTCTTCTTGCTTGTCTCCTTAGCTTTTAACATCTGTATGCATGGACATAAACCCATGTGCAACTCAAACCTTAGAAGTGACTGTCATGAAAGTGACATGCTCTGTGTTTGGATCAACATCCATCATTTGCAAATCCCAATAGAAATAATAAACATAATGTGTTAGTCTTGGAATCATTAAAAATAGTAATAGCTCATGAGGATTACAAGTGAGGTGTGGTTCTTTTGATTTGTCCTTTTACACCATTGGACCAGGTGGATGTGTGTTAGTGAGACACGTGTTAGTGCTGTTCACAGAAGAGACCAAAGTCCATCCAGTCTGTTACACTTCTTGTGACAATAAAAATAACAAGTGCTTAAGCAGGAGTATAAAGAGATTCCTCAGTTTATGTTTGTATCTTCTGTTGTCCAGTCTCTATCCTCTCATTAATTAATGATCCCTTGGTGAGAGGGGTACCTTTGAGTTATAAAATTTAAAGAGATGTCATTTACATGCCAGAAAAATAGCTGGCCTTCTGCCCACAGCCTTGAAAGCATTTTCAAATACTTTCACTTTATAAAATTGCAGGCAGCGGCATGTATAGCTCTGCTTCTCAGCTCATACCCCCAGGACTTTTCCATGTTATAGCAAATCACTTGTTCAGTGGCTCACTAAGATTTTGAATTAGTAGTAAATACATTTTGACCTTATTTTTCTCCTGATAATTGCTCTATTTATAGAGAATTCCCTGATTGTCATGCTATGTTCTTCCATTTGAGGATTATACTGGCTCCATCAGAAATGATCTGTGGTATATCCCATTAAAAAAAAAAAAAGGAAGCTGTCTCCTTTAAGAGTGGATTTGCTTTTGTTTATTTTTTTAATGAAAGCTAAATAGAAGGCTGGTGGAAAGAAAACTTTCACTAACAAGTTAGGTCATTTTCCTTCTTTCAGTATCAGTTAGCTGTATTTTATGCCTTTGTTTTCTAGAATGTTTTCTAGAAAGTATTTGAGCATGAGTTTAGACCAGAATGGCCTATCATAATAAAGTGTTTTATAATCGTCACATAAACTATCAAAATATCTGTGGCCAGATTTTTTAAAAAGTACCCTGATTTCTCAGTATTCAGGACTGGAGTTCAGATCTGGGTAAAGGCAAGATTTGTTTTTCCACGAAGTCCAATCACCAGTGTTACTTTATTTTCTTTGCTCCATCCCTGAGCTCATACAGATGCAATCATTTTGAGGTGCCTGAGCGAGGAGTTCTTGAAGCATCCGACCTTGCTCAGTGCACAGAGCCCATCACCAGCACTCTTCTTTCCTTTTTTAATCACCTCATACTTGGGGCACCTTTGCCCTGCATTGCAGTGACTCATGACATGAGTTGGTGGCTGCTGACTGGGAGGTCCCTTTCTGTTGGTGACAGCCTGGTGGCCACAGCTCCTGGATCCTATTGACACAGCAGTTGGGCCAGTTGTAAATCAGAGGTTTTGTTCTGATCAGCTGGCCCGCAGCCTGAAGACTGATGGTGGGACCTTGATCTCACTATGGGCAGTCACCACCGCCTGCATCGCTGGGAGGTTGCTCAGGCTTCAGTCACTGCAGGTTTTATGGTTCAGTACCACAAAGCAATTAACAGCAAGTGAGTGAGCGTTCCCAACCTTTGCTAAAAATCGTGGCTGTTTATCAATGTGTCAGGCTGTTGGCAGATTCAAGAAATCTAAATTTAACAGGTGACTGGTTCCTCCACGCCTGGCTGCAGCCAATGGATCTTCAGGATACAGCGTCCCAACTGGGCAGCTGGAGCAAGCTGGAGAGAAGTGAATGAATGGGGCCAGCTCTGGAGTTCAGTGCAGGGGAGGCTTTTTTACACCACAGCTGCCTAATGACTTTTTCAATTGATTTCAGCAGTGCCACTTTTTGATTACTGATTCCATCCCAGCCATTGGGCAGAAAAATGGACTTAAGGAAATAATAGGAAAGGAAGAGAAAACAAAAATACTCAAAACTCAACACTCACCCTCACACGATGACATTTGTCCAGATATTTTATGCTGAATTGGAAAAAGAAAGAGAAATGGCAACTTCTCCCATTGCTCAGCCCATGTCATGGAGGTGGGTGTGCATGTACTCCCTTGCTTTCGAGTCCCAGTTCATCCATGCTCATTGACCTGCTCCTTGGTTTGGAACCAGCTGCAGAAAGCAGCTGTCATCCTCTGTTTCTCTGCCAGCCCCAGTCTTAAGGCAGCCATCAAAGTCTGGCACTGACTGAAGGCAATTCAATTAGCTGTGACGGTCAAACAGAGCCGAGGGTCAATTGAAGTCTTTTTTTATTTTCTTCTCCCCCTCTGCCTTGCTCTCTCTATTTTCATCTTGAATCCAGGAGACACCCACCCCCATCTTGGGAAGCTTTTGTGGGGTAAGAATGGGAGAAGGATGGAGCTTATCACAGTGATGAAAGAAGGGGAACACACATCGGGGAGAGGGGTTTATCATTCCTCAAACCTGCTCAGTTGTTGTGCTGCCTCCTTAAGATGCAACGAGCTTGGGAAGTGGTGCCTTGTTGGATGGCTTGTGATGTTGCCTTGGCTAAATCAGATAGTAATAATGCAATCTCCCTTGGCTCTGCTGCTGCCATCTGCTCCGTGCCAACCACAGTGGCCATTTCAGGCTTTTATCAGACCTGTGGGTTTATTCCCAGCATGCCTGAAGGAAAAAGGGAAGGTGAGAGGAGCAGGAGTGGGGAAGGAAGATGAGAAGGAAGAAAGCAAGAGCTGGGATGTGGTGCCGGGCACAGCTGTTTTCACAGCTCCCTCTTTGGAGCCAGCCTGCACAGCAACTTGCTAGCGTGCAAAAAGTTGTAAAAATAAAGGTCAAACAGATAATCTTGATAAATATTTAATAGTTACTGTTTTTACATCTCCCTCATTGTTATAGATTGAATGTCTAACACTTGTGACATCTGGCACACACCGAGCTGGAAGGGAGCACGTTCAGCCTTGCCTGGTGTGGCGTGGTAGGCACCAGGGTGTGGAGGGGACACCCTTGGTGGAGCCACTGTCACCAGCTCGGCCACCTCCATCAGCCCTGCAAGCCTGTCTGGTGTTTGCTCAGGAACAACCGCTTCCACCTGCAGCACAGAGCTGTCTCTTTGGATTCAGTGAGACCTCAGGTGAGATTAAGTAAATCACAGCATCAGGACTTGGGGTTCCTTCGTCCCTCTCTGATTTAATCCTCATTAAGACCCATGTGCACACAGGTCAATTGGATGTACCCTAGCCATGATTAGTGGCTTCAGGGTTACTGTGGGGTTTCATTCTTTAAAGGTGCAGGCTTGGCTTGGTGGGTTTATTACAGGACTGGAGACAGATTTGTGCCTTGATGGGTTCTTGCTGGACAGTTTCCAGGCTGAAGCAAGTCACAGGGAGACTAAATGAGACTTGTGGTGGTAATGTTGTTGACTTCAGAGTCCTATCAACCAGTCACATAGTTATGGCAGAGCAAATGCAAGCTGTGCTTTTAAGGGATTGCTTGGCAATTAACTGAACTGCACAATTCCTTGTAGGAGCTGGTAAGAAATCATCCATCTTTGCACAGAACATGAATACTTAATATATTGTGGGAGGTTTTCAGTTGTCCATACATTAATTAATTGTGATCAATAGAAAACTCAGGGTGCTCTAAGAAAGAGGAACATGTTTTAAACACTTTCAAGTCTTTGCAGCACAAGGTCTTGATACAATTTTCACTTTGTGGAGATCCTGGATGAAGCATTTCACTGGGCTTTAGAAACTGCTGGCAGTAACGGATTTCCGTATGTAAAAACTAATGACCCTAGATAGCAAATGAATCTGCGGTACAAAAGGAATAGAATCCAGCTCCATGCTCACTGCTTTGTGTGACCCAAGTCTTTGTGCAGCAGATGAGAAATGCCAGCAGAGTGGCCTGGCTACGCATCGCAACCATTTCTGCACTGAAGTGATCAATCCTAGTTTGGACAGGACAGCCCAGGGATTTAGATCCCCATTTCAGCAGCCTAAAGACCCTTCAGGATGCTGGTTTTGTCCTGAGTAGAAACTGGTCTTGGAACAAATAACTTTCCTGTGTATTTTCAGCTGGAATATAAGATTTTTTTCACTTTTTTCCTTTCAACCTGTGCTTTTAAATATTCAGTTATACTCAGAGTTGTGCATGCCTCCCTCCTTCTCTCTGCCCCAACCCAGTCTTGGTCTCATTCACATTGTGAGGAACTTGTCATTAACATTTGACAGTGATTCTTTTCCCTCTCTCTTGCTGCATTCATGTTTGTTTTTTTTTGATTTATTTTTTTTTAAGCTTTGCCACTGTATTTTACTGGCTCCACAATATGGAAGTTGGTATAAAACTAGGTTCAGATAGAATTCAGAACTGATTCTACATATGAATTTAAGAGGTGCCAGCACTGGGGTTGCATATCCTGCTCCCAAACAGCCTGACACAAATAGGGTAACCATCAGTGGCGGTTGAGGACTCCCTCAAATACCGCTTAAAGTTCTTAACAAAAAAAGAAAGACTGATAGTTTTGACTTTGATGGGAAATAGTCTTTTGTCAATATTTCAACAGGCTGCTAAGAAGACATGCACTAGTGCCGCAAACTTGCATTCCCTGTTCAGCAGCTGATGGAGTAACGTGGCATCAGGGCAGTAACCTCAGCAGATGCTGTAGCTATCAAAGTAGTAAAACCTAGAAGATCTGCTAATGAATTCATATAGTATAGGAAATAATGACTAATTTTGTGGAAAGGATGAGGAAAGGAACTCTTTGGAATTGGCCTATAAACAGGCATCAGCAACGTTTCTCATCAGAATGTTGTTCGCTCAACACTTATACTCCTAAAGTTTGAATAGCGACTCCAAGGTTAGCAAGTAAATCTCATTTTCCAGCGTGTTTGCAGACAGCTCTGTCTCCAGCTATGCAATAATCCCTCCTGGCAGGGTATCACTGGCCATTTCAGTTGTCAGGTGTTGTTTCTGCTCCAACTGGATGGCCAAAAATTTTGCAATTAGAACAAAGTAAATCAAATATTAAGGTATTTGTAAAAAGAAAGGGGAAAAGTGCTTTTGCCTGTGAACCTTTGCACAAATAATCACTGAAGTGCTTGTGGCATTTTTACTTTTCTTGGAATATTCTTGAAACAAAAGCAAAAACTCTCTCTCAATAAGTGTTCACAGAATAACAGTAAAATAGGTCAGAAACGCAACTGGAACAAATGTGTTTGAATAAAAGAAAGCCAAGCAAACATTGCAGATACTAGAACTGTGCAAACACAGCAAATAATGTAAAGCTTCCCCTCAGGAGAGGAACAATATGCAGAAATCTTGATGCTTTGCTTCACTTAGTGCAGGACCCAACAGAAAACAGAAATGTTTGTGTCCTGCTAGCATACACAGTTAAAATCCTGACGGAATTGGTTAACGTGTTTTTGTGTGCCTACTGTAAGGGACATGTGGGAGTCAATGGTGACATCTGACTTGGCATCGTCTGTCCTTCCTGCACCCCATCCTCACAGCTGGTCCTATTCAAGAGTTTTGAAGGCTAAATCATCACACTGATGTATGTATGCAATTTGTACTTCTACATCCCCTGAAGATATTTTTAAAAATGTGCAAACTCTGTATTTCTTTCTCCTTTTGTCCCCATGGCTTCCTCCAGCGGGTGGCACCATGTGGCATCCAAGGGATGGCTCCCCCTGCCTGGGAGGAGGAGAGCAGCTGAGGGGCTCACACTGAATCCTTGTCTGCCACTCGGTCTGAGCTCGCTGACTTTCGCTTATTGAATAAGGATAAATTGGAACTTTCATAAAGGGTGATATAAATCATTATCTCAAGTTAGCAGATGCGGACTCACCAGGGTAGAGCTCTGTTAATAACTCCTTCGGATTAGGGCTGATTGGTACAATTTGAAACTTGTTTCTCTCAGCTTGATCAGTCTAGTTGTAACTGTGGCAATTATCCCATTTCACTTTCAATAGCTCAGCACAGAGGAGCTGCTGCCTCCAATCCATCCCTCTTTAATGAATCCAGTGTGATATGTTCGGTCCTGTGGACAAATATACTCTGTCCCCCCCTACTCCAAAATAAGCATTTAAAAAAATAAATCCTGTGTCCAAATGACACATAGGAATGTGTCTTTTAGGGCATGAGATGCTAAGTGTCCGTGTAAACATCATTTAGGTATTTGGCCACTGAAAAGCCTCTCTTCATTCTTACAGAATCATTTGCACTTTTTGGCAGTCTTCCTGCCTGGGAAATTAGATGAAAAAACAGGGTTTTGTCCAAGCATTGAAGCTGCTTGAATAGATTCTGATGAATGTGTTACATGCTGAATTTGTGGGGTTTTGTTAAATAACTTATCTGATGATTTTTTTCCTTTTTTGCTCCAGGAGTCATTAATAAATGATTTAATGAGTGAACACAGAATTCTCAGAATAATATATTTGACAAGTATTTTCTTTCACTCCTCTATTTGATTCCAACAACAAGCTTGTGTCTCAATCTGTGAAGAACACACTTATCTTTGACAATAGTTTTGAATTCATCTCTTTTTAGAAAGACACTTGAACAAGTGTTTGCTTTAAGTCCATGTTTAGATCTTACTTCAGATATTTTACTGGACCATGAGCTTCAGCAGTAAGGTTGACTTTGTGCTTAAATCACTGCAGTAGTGTTTACTCTCAGTTATGTGCTCTGCTGTTGACTCTTTATGACCTTTCCAGTAGCATA
>NW_010205079.1:77487-79782 GCF_000695765.1 Mesitornis unicolor | reverse complement strand
GGGGACTGCGGGCTGGCAGGGCCGTGCGCAGCCGGAGCGGCGCTGTCCCCAGCTGACGTGTGACGGAGCGCGTTTTAGCGAGGTTTTCCCTTTTTAAAAGTTAAAACTACGTACTTGACTATCGCTGGGCAGGTGTGCACACACACAGAGTGTTGATTATAGTTAACCATGCATACGTATGCACACAGAATTAAGCTCTGAAAAGCTGATGAAGAGAAGGAGCCAAGAAGAAAGCTCAGGAGGTGGTTTTCAGTTGTAATTAGACTTTTTCTGAGCCCAATAGAACAATTACAAAAATACTATACCAAAACTGAAGTAATTTATCAAGGCCTGGAAGATGACAACAAAACCCATGCTATTCAACTATAAAGATTACAAAGAAAATTGAAAATCAATCAATACAGGGCGGGTGTTTTTAGTTTCTAAGCTTTGAGCACAAACACCATGCTAAGGTTATCACTTTGTCTCAGTTAATGTAGCCTTCTCCTATCTTCTTGTCCTCAAGCTGCCACCTTAAGATCTTCTGGGCAAACCACTGCCTCCATTTCTAAAACCCTTTTGCAATTTCCTGTTCTTCAGTGTTTCCAGTGCAAGCAAGCTCTCTCTGCTGTATCTGTTTCCTGCTTTAAATCTTTCCCCACCACCTCTCCTTTGAAGGTTGTTTCCAGAAATCTTTTTTACATGGTTCCCTTATCCATGGGATTGTCAGACCTAACCATTGCTCAAAGTGTCCTGCCTGGAGTGGGTCCTGATCTTGCTAAAGAATGCAAAACGCTCATTAAATGCTCATTTACACGTTGTGCAGATGTCACAGAGCTTATGCTGCAAAGTCCTGTGACTTGAGCAATGTTTTAGTGCTAATTGAGTGTACACGTCCAGGATGTTGCGAAACATCACAATCATAATGTGAATAATATTTTGACTTTGATCCAAGGATTGGGAGGAATACTTTATCAAGTTTTTGAACACAACACTCCCAAGCCTCCAAACCCCACTGTAGTTTAAAATTTCCTGTTTTGCCAACTATAGAAATAATACTTTGACAAGAAAGAAACTAGTTTTTTGTCGAATACATTTTCTTAAATGCTTTTTTCCCCCTGAAATGCTGATAAAGAAAATACTTTTCCATCATTCTTTCCTAGGACTGCCTGTAATTAATGTACAGATCTACTATACCATCATTTGTGTGACTCCAGAAACACAACCTGTTTGCAATCTGGGTGCAAGGTCATCACTTAAAATAGTGTCTCTAGGTTCAAATGATGCTAAATGTTTTCCTAAAATATCAGATCACTCTGGTTTAGGTCCCTGGATTTGTTGCATTGTTTTGTCCCATGTATAGTCAAGTGAGGAAATTTGAAAACATGTCTTTCAATAAAATTTGATCTGTGGGTATATGCATAAAACTCCCTTATCAGTACTGATTGTACAACTGCAGTTGTAAAATGCGTGGAAAATGCGTACTGAGTGCTGAACTCAGTTTTGGTCCCTGCTATACAAAAACGATGCAAACAGATTGGAAAGTGTCCAGAGAAGGGCCACGAGGATGATCAGAGGACTGGAAGACCTGCCATATGAAGAAAGACTGAGAGAACTGGGCCTGTTCAGCCTTGGGAAGAGAAGGCTTGGGGGGGACCTTATCACCATGTACCAGCACATAAAGGGTGGCTACCAAGAAGATGGAGACTCCCTTTCCACAAGGAGTCCCATGGAAAAGACGAGGGGTAATGGACACAAGTTGCTTCTGGAGAGATTCTGATTGAACTCCAGAAGAAATTTTTTTACCATGAGATCAACCAGACATTGGAACAATCTCCAGGGGAAGTGGTACATTCCCCTACACTGGTCAGTTTTAAGAGTCAGCTCAACAGGGTGCTGACTCATCTCATTTAAACGATACTGTTACCTTGAGAGGTTGGACTGGATGATCCTTGTGGTGCCTTCCAACCTGGCATTCTATGATTCTATGACAATTTATTCCTTATTTTGCTTCTGAAACCCAAGCCCATCCAAATAGAAGTCCTCAGGTGAGCTTTACACTTTAGGAAAGTTAAATGTATACATAGTTTACCCATTGGTAAATCAGTAACACCAGAATAGATAAACTTAGATATAATGTCTTTGAAGAGGAACGCAGAAAGTTGACCTGCAAACTAAAATTCAGAAGCCTCAAGAAACTTACACTGTAGACTGCATTCTCTTCCTAGTCATACCAGATCTAAATGAATTATACTTAATAAAATCTTTGTATTTTGACAGATATAAGAGAATAATCTGTCCTAGAATGTTATTTGT
>NW_010205079.1:77177-77462 GCF_000695765.1 Mesitornis unicolor | reverse complement strand
CTTGTTTCCCTAGGGCTTGATACCTGTAGCAAATATTATAAGATTACTAAATAACCTTTAGATACTTCTCCTCCCCCCCACCCCCCCATAACTTCAGATACGTTGCATCTGTTTCACTCAGAAGTCTATACAGAGTAATGAATTTAATTTAAAACAAGGGATTTAATTTAAAACAAGGAATTTAATGTAAAACAAGGAATTTAATGTAAAACAATGTTTTTAGGCTAGCATAGGGAAAAAAAGTGGTGGCTGTGGGTTCCCACCGTACAGCTGTTCATACCTCAA
>NW_010205079.1:74066-77044 GCF_000695765.1 Mesitornis unicolor | reverse complement strand
CTAACTGACTTCACCTGTGCCAGAACTTCACCTTGCGGTGGCGGCAGTTTTGAGAACTGCTCTGAACGGAAGAGCCGCGAGAGGAGAGAACCGATTCACCCCCCGGTTAATGAGTCCGCTTAATGAGGGGCCGCTCGGCACCGCGAGGTGGCGCCCTGCAGCCGCTCTGGTCCCGCCTGATCCGCAGGCCGGGGGCGCCGGGCACCCGGCGGTGACACCAAGAAGTGATCAGGGGCAAACCAGGACCTGTGCTGCTGCCCCGCTGGAGCCCCCAGTACTTCCATAGGGAGACTAACAAAAAGATTTTGAAAAATAGCCTACATAACTGCACAAAACATTACCTTACTGATAACTATCGATATTAACGTGGCTGGCTCTCTCCGAAAATACAACGGTGAAAGCTGGTCTTTTCTCTTTTCAAAGCTAAAAAGCAGAATTACAAACATAGTTAAAAACCTGAACCTCTGAACATCTTTTTTGTACTTTCAAGTGCAAAACTGTGATTTATATACTACAAGAACATACTATCAACAGTTTATAGAACAATTTAAGTAAAAATAAAATGAGGCAAGTAGTCAATTAAGATTTTATTTTTATTTCGTTTTGTGAAAATGGTGTACTCTCTGATGCAGGGATTATTTTAAATTTCTTCATGCTGGTCTCTATTTGCATAATTACTCAATGGTGAATGCAGAAGCACTGGTAACAGGACACATCCTTTCAGTAAACCAAGAGAAAGAAATCATCAGATCTCTAAAATACATTGATAAAAATACAAGAATGTTTAAAAATGAGTGTTTGCATTTTAAATACATCTGTGAAGCAGTGAATAGAAGGAGGTTATTTCACAGTGCACAGCAACAGAAGTTGTCTGTAAGAAGGAATACATCCCATCTCAGTTCTCTCAGGACAGAAATACAAACAGTATCAGAGTAAACTGTTTGAAATGGGTATTTTCTGGTAAGGACAGAGCTATCCCTCTTGGATAGCTTTGGGATAAGGTTAGAGCTGGCCCTTCTTGCTAGGCAATGCCACGTATATGCCAGAAAGCTATTTGATTTGGGAAGGCCTCCCCAAAACTTGTTACCTGAAATGCTAGTTCCCACACAGGCCTTCACAGCCTGCCAGAAAACGCTGCCCCGCTGTTCCCATAACACGTATGGGCTATGGGTCTCTCGCGGTGCTTTGGCACACTGCTCTATTTCGATTGGAAAGTAAGTACCATTATTCTCAGTTTCACCCAGATTTTCCTTAGCACAAGACAAGCCTGTTAATAGAGCATAAGAAAGAAAAGATCAAAATTAATAAAGATAAATTAGAAGTTTGGGGTTTCAGCAACAAGGTTGGAAACAAAGAGATGTATTTCTCTAGTTTCTTAAAATCAAGCATAGGCTGGAAACTTTTTCTTATAGTACTGTCAACTAAAGATGTACTTTTACTCACGTTTTTATTACAATGAAGTTGCTAGAATGGACGTAGCTATAGATGCACCAACATGAAAATGCATTTGACTGCATATTTATTTTCCCCGAGGAAGAGGTAAGATGAAACAGCGCTAACTGCATCATCAAAATTTGCTGTGTAGTTTTTAAGGTAGAACTGCAGGATCTGCTGTTGGTCTCTGCTCAGTCAGCAGCAAACTCACTGTTATAACAGAGGGGCAGAAATATTACATTTGTTTACTCCCTATAGGAAGTCTCCTATCTACCTAGACTCATTTCTTATGAAAAAGAATACACATATACAGTAGTCAGATACTTTTATATGTGCATGGCTGTCAATATATTTAACAACATAAGAGACTGGACATGTTAATGGTTCCTGAAACTGTTAATGACTATTTAAAGATCATGGTATAGCCGTCAAACCACACTTTTTTTCTACATGTCTCACATTGTAGAAAAATTACATTAAACATTTGAATCTGAATGCATTTTACATTCCTTAATTTATGAGCTAGAAGCCTTAGTTATTGTGAGTCCAACTGTGCGGAATTCAGAACCATAAAACATCTAAACCTGACTTACAGTACTTTTTTTTAATGCCTTTTTAATTTGCTTACCTAGTGGTTCTTATTTGAATGGTGAGAACTGCAGTTTTAAGATGAATTTTGATTCTGCACAGTATGATTTTGGAAGTAATTCTCCATTTTGAGGAGAGGAAGGAAGGACAATTTTTTATTTTTTTCATTTTTTTTTAAAGGTGGATACTTGACTCTTACTAAAGGCTTGTAATGTCAGAATAAATCCCATTAAAGAAGTCTGCACTGTTTTTCTACTTATGGGAATACTTGTTTATAGGGTAAAATATCCCAGACAAGATAAGGGGTTGAGATGCACTCAATTTGTGTGTCACACATTTTGAAAATATGTTCCATGGGTATGTATTGGGTTTTCTGTGAGGGGTTTTGGTTTTGGTTTTGGTAGTGGGGGAGGGCTATGGACATAGCCCTGTAAAGAGCTACCTGAAAAGCTCCCCCCCTCCTATGTCAGACCCACCTCTGACCAGGGCCAAGCCAATCAGAGCTCCTGCAAATTCATGTCTTTAAGGGGGGGTGCAGGGCATGCTCTTGTTCTCTCTTTCACCGGTCCGACCAGCGCAGCCCCAGCCCAACCCCAGCTTCAGCTTAAGCCCCACTGCAGCTCCAGCCTGAAAGAGAGCCGGGAACTCCTCAGAACCATCAGCAGGGACCTGCATTGGAGAAAGGAGTGGGACCTGAGGAGAACAACTTTAAAAAACACCAAGGTCGGTTGAAGGAAGAAAGGAGAGGGGCAATGGGAAGGGCGCAGAGCCAGTTTCCCCTACAACCCATGTGCCACGTCGACCTGCCTGCAGCCCGCAGAGTTCACCGGTGGGGCAGGGCCACATGAGCAGGTGGCTGCCCCTGAAGAAGCCGTGACTTCGGGAGTGTCTGCTGGAGCAGTTCATGTGTGAGGGAAACTGCAGCTGTGGGCAGACCCATATTGGGTTTCTGAGGA